>NC_142498.1:15572105-15872105 GCF_965113065.1 Corylus avellana
AAAAAATCTCTCTTCACATTGTTTTAATAAGATTGCATGATTTCACACATAAAAAAGTAATTAATTAACCAAGTATTAATGCACTTCCTTGTTCCTTTCAGGTATATGATTATGTGCTCTTGGGCATATGGGCTAATGATAAGAGTGTGCGAGAAGCCCTTAATGTTAGAAACGTATGTATTATATACAAATTTTGCCCAAAAAAAAAAAAAAAATTTTGAAGTAATTAAAGAAAGTAATGATTCTGAATTAATAAACAGGGAACAACTGGTGTTTGGAAATGGTGCAATAGGACCTTAGCTTACACAAAGACTGTCCCTAGTAGTGTTGAGTATCATCGGAATCTTAGTGACACAAACCTTCGAGCTCTTGTATACAGGTGATTTCTTGTAACTCCCTTTCCAATTTTTTTTTTTTTTTTTTTTTTTTTTTCAAATTTGGTTTGGGTTGACTTATATAGTTTTATACCCATATTTTGACGAGACCCGAAAACCCGACACGAACCCAACATGACGAAAATAGTGGATTATTGTGAAGGGGTTTAATTCATTTAATTAAATTAGTCATGTTAGGGTTGACCTAAACACTAACGGCCACTCCTACTATATATTTATGATATTTTTCTCACATATCAAAAGATGATTTTTGTTCTAATAATCACTGTTGTGCAGTGGGGATCATGACATGTCTATTCCCCATATTGGTACGCAAAATTGGATCCGTTTTCTAAATTTGACTATTTCTGACGTTTGGCGAGCATGGTATGTGGATGGTCAAGTTGCTGGGTAAGTTTCGCTCTTTTGATTTCTTGCAAATTATTCTTTTTGAGATATGTTATATGTATATTTTTGTCCATTTTTCATACATCGTTTTTTCAAATTAATCATTAGATCTGTGAGTTCTACATATCCAATAATTAATTTAAAAGAATACGAAAAATTGACCAGAAATGTATATTTATATATGTTGCTGCAGATACACCGAGAAGTTTTCAAATGGTGATTATACTCTGATATATGCAACTGTAAAGGTAATCAAGATTCATTTCATTAATTATTATCCCAAATTATCTTTATAAGAAAATATTAAACCATATTTATGAATGAATTCAATTGTGCATCACAGGGTGCGGGTCATGTTGCTCCAGAATACAAGGCTAAGGAGTGCTCTGCCATGCTAGATAGGTGGCTTGCTTATTACCCTTTGTAAACCACAATTGCCACTTGAGTTGTGTTCAAAGTTGTAACATGGTATTTTCGAGTTTAATTTTTCAGTATTATTTTGCATTTCAATTAGGACAAAACACAACCTCGGTTAGTTTTGTTATTGGTTTGGAACTGAAGCATTGGAACCAATTTTGTTTTCTTGGTCCTTGAAAATTCTATTGTTGATTTGTAGGAGAAACCAAATTAACCTTGAGATTGGCTCGGGATAAAATAATAATAATAATAATAGTAATAATAATAATAATAACTTCAAGCACCAAAACCCAACTCACAAAAATAAATCAAGCACCCATAAGTAAAACATTAAAAAATTTATGTGGAAAACCCTTCAATGTGAAGTGAAAAACCACATGCCGTAGACCAGTTAAAACTTTAAACATGTTTTTTTATAGCAATTTGTAAAGGTTACCAGCAAATTAAGCACACAAACTTTCTTGAATTACAACATCGATCAATTCATCACCTTAAGGTGGTTTTCAACAAGAACAATGAATAAAGATTCTATCAAGTGGGTATCGATAATCAAGCAACTAGATAGGAATTCCAATGATCGGCACTATACTAGTCAGTACAAAGCTCTCATCTTTAGAAACATCATACTCAAATTTTAGCAAAATCAGACCAAGAATGACCTCTTAATCTCTTATGAAATGATCGTGTGAATTTTCTTACTCTCTCCTCCACATCAGCGTCACTTTTTCTGACTTACAAAAGCCATACCTCTCTTTAATTTTTTAAGGGAAATGCTACAATGCAATAACATTCCCATATTTAGCCCATCAAAAGAAGCTGATGTGGCAAGCATCTTTCAATATTTTACTATTAAAAATCTTTAAACTTTTAAATCAAAATTAAAACAATAAAAAACCAAAAAACACCTTAAAAAAGAAGTTGGGCCACCCACTACTGGTTAGGGGTGGCTTCGGTCACCCCAAACCGCCGGTCTGGGGTGGTCGAAGCCACCCCTAAGGACCACCACCAATGGCCAATTTTTTTTTTTTTTTTTTTTTTTTTTTTTTTTTTATTTAGCCCTTGGGGGTGGCTTCGACCACCCCCAAGGGGTGGTTGGGGGTAGCCGATCCGCCCCCAAAGGCCATGGGGGCGGCCGAAGCCACCCCCAACCGCCCATTGGGGTGGCCGAAGCCACCTCCATGGCCCTTGGGGGTGGCCGATCGACCCCCAAGGGCCATGGGAGTGGCCGAAGCCACCCCCGAACCGCCCATTGGGGGTGGCTTCGGCCACCCCCATGGCCTTTGGCCTCCTCCAAGGTCTAAATAAAAAAAAATAAAAAAAAATAAAAATTTGGCCATTGGGGGTAGCCGGACCACTCCCAAGGGCCTAGAGGTGGCCGATGCCACCCCTAACCAGAATTGGGGTAGGGGGCTGGCCACCCCTTGCAGCTTCTTTTTTTTTAAGTTTTTTTTTTTTTTTTGTTTTTTATTGTTTTAATTTTGATTTAAAAATTATAAGAATTTTAATAATAAAATATTGAAAGATGCTTGCCACATCAGCTTTGATGGGCAAAATATGGGAATATTATTGCATTGTAGCATTTTCCATTTTTTAACTAAAGATATAAACCCTCCACTCCAGCTCATACTCCCCTTTATTTTAAGGGTTAAATACTCCAAAACCCCCTGGGGTTTCCCAACTTTATTTTTTCTCTCCTGGGGTTTCATTTTTATCACAGGAGATCCCTGTGGTTTTGATAAGTGACCAAATTAGTCCATCCGTTAGTTGACCGTTAGTTGACCGTTAGGACTGACACGTGGACCAATCAGACGTCGACACGTGGCATATATTTAATTTTTTTTATTTTTTTAATTAAAAATATATATATTAAAAAAAAAAAGAAAAAAAAAAAGAGAAAAAACGGAAAAAAAAAAAAAAAAAAAAAAAAAAAAAAAAAAAAACTGGGGGTGGCCGAGCCACCCCCTTGGCAATTTGGGGGTCTGGGGGTGGCCGAGCCACCCCCTTGGCAATTTGGGGGTGGCTCGGCCACCCGCTTTGGCCATGGGGGTGGCCTGGCCACCCCCATCTGGCCGCCGAGCCACCCCCTGGGCACCAGGGGGTGGCTTGGCCACCCCCTTCGGCCCCAAGGGGGTGGCCGAAACCACCCCCAGTATCCACTAGGGGTGGCTCGGCCACCCCCAAGGCTCCATGGGGGTGGCCGAGCCACCCCTAGTGGATACTGGGGGTGGTTTCGGCCACCCCCTTGGGGCCGAAGGGGGTGGCCGAGCCACCCCCAAATTGCCAAGGGGGTGGCTCGGCCACCCCCAGTTTTTTTCCCTTTTTTTTTTTTTTTTTTTTTTTTAATATATATTTTTTTAATTTAAAAAATATATTTTTTTAATTTAAAAAAAATATATTTTTTTTAATTAAAATAAATATATGTTACGTGTCGACGTCTGATTGGTCCACGTGTCAGTCCTAACGGTCAACTAACGGATGGACTAATTTGGTCACTTATCAAAACCACAGGGACCTCCTGTGATAAAAATGAAACCTCAGGGGAGAAAAAATAAAGTTGTGAAACCCTAAAGGGGTATGGAGTATTTTAACCCTTATTTTAATATAGGTTGGTTCCCACACATAGGAGGGATCACCCGACAAATATCTCCCTCCCGACTATATGAGTCTTGCACCAAGCCTGCTTTTATTCCATAAGCTTCAAGTTTTACTATTGCCAATGATTCTTCTATCATACCTAGCCTATTCTCATCGGTGTAAATTTTCTCGATTTGTAACAACTTCATCTTCAATGCATCACAAATCATATATATATATATATATATATCAACAAACTTTTTATATTCAATTCTTTAATCTAAATGTAGGAAAAACTCTTAACAAGTCCCCGCAACACTCCTTTAGTGTTCCCTAAACCAAAGGAAACCCAACCAAACCTAGTGTACCGTGTACGTAACACACTAGTACTTTTGCTTCTCTTACCACTATTTTTATTAATAAAAAAACTTTCTCTTTCTTCTACCATTTATTTTAAATAATATTTAAATGATGTAAAAAAATAATAAGGAAAACTACAGTAAAATTCATTTGAATACAAAAGTAAAAAGTAGCTTGAAGAACACTTTAATGGATAATTGTTTACTTTTGGGAAAACAATGAGGGGAGAGTTCAAAGAAAAAAGGGTTCAAGCTAATTCTATCAGAAAGTTGGTGCATCCTCCTTTCAAGTCAACTAGAAGCCACCAAGAGAGCATTCTTGGCTATATGAAAAGGCAGCAACCGTCTCTAAGAGGTAGCTCAATCGGTTGGGACCACGCCTAATGACGCGGAGGTTACTAGTTCAATCTTCATCCCTCCTCTTGTGCGCACATGTAAAAAAAAAAAAAAAAAAACTAGCAACCAGCTTTAAAACCTGTTTGGAATTGCGTTTGAAAAATATATCTTTTAAGTTGAAAAGAGCTTTTTGACAAATACTTCATTTTTAAGCTTTTATTAAAAGTGCGTTGTGACAATTTTTAGGTTTTTTAAACATTTAAAAACGCTTTTAAACCTTTTTTTTTACCAAATAAGTAATTTTTTCTTCAAACGAACTTTTTAAATGTTAAAAGCACTTTTAAACCACTCACTCAAACATGCCCTCAATATAGTTCCCACATCGTTTACATAAAAAATAATAATAATAATAAAAATAATAAAAAGATATATATGTTCAAATTATATGCCTTTGGAAAACAGCCATGCACAAAGCTCTATTGAGTTGGCCTGCCAAATACAAAGCACATATATAGGAAGTTGGTAATGACCTACCTGCCCCTCTTGCTATCTTTAGACAAGGGGCATAATTCATTGAACCTCTTATAGCCATTTTAAGTAACCTAACATAAAGAAATTACTAAAACAAAGGCTGCTTTATCATCTCACCAAAACCCTTACACAATCTAATCATATAAAATTATATATATTAAACTTGTCAGACTGGATTAGCTTATATTTATACCTACTAATTAGTTTCCTCAAATTAAAACGCCACGATTCTTTTTTGGTGCCATTGTTGTTGCACCACCTATCCTCAAAGTCCTTTTAAGTTAAACAACCTTCAAAATCTTCAAGCAATTAACATCTAAAAAAGAAGGCATAGATACTCCTGTGCTTCCTAAACAATTCTCTCCACTGCTGTCACTCAACTAACACATATATATTATGTGCCATGTGCCCTCATAATCGTGGTGTTTGTTGCATACATTTTTTGGCCGTCCAAAAAGCTCTATCTGCCAACCTGCCCCTTTTTTGATTTGTCAATAATTAACACATGCACAATATTATTATCACCTTAAATTGTTTACAATTTTTATTTTTATCTACCAAAGGTGATGATGTGGGTTTTAAACGTCCCACAATTGGGGTTGGGATTTCGGAAAGTAATATTACAAGTAAGACTTTTATTCTTGGCCCTTTTAGGGCATGTTTGGGTGTACGTTTGAGAGGCCTAAAAGTAAGTTTAACACTCAAAGAGTCCGTTTAAAAAAAAGAAGTACTCGTTTGGTAAAAAAAAATTGAAGGATTCAAAAAGCCTAAAAATGACTAAAATGGCAAGGCTTAAAAATGAAGTTTTTGCAAAAAAAAAAACATTTTTTTAACTTAAAAGCTTTATTAATTCTAAAACGCAATCTCAAACAGGTTCTTATCCTCTAAAGGGTGATGTGAGTTTTAAACTCATGATGGACTTTGGGACGGATTACTATTAGAAAATTTAATAGTGATTTTATTAGTCGAGTAATGCTAGAAATATGGCTTTTGTTTCCCTTTTATCCCTCCAAACAACGACGGAACTACATATAGATCACCAAAGGGGGGCCATGGCCCGAGCCCCTATGGTTTTTAAATTTTTTCTATTAAGTTATATATATAAGCTTAAAAACTAGACTTGACCCTTATCAAAATTAGGTTTAACCTTTCATTCATACTGTCCATTCAAATGAAAAATCATGGTTCTATCATTGCCTTAAAAGTGATACGTGGTTTTTAAAATCATCATTGATATTACCTTAGAGATATATATAAAACAAAAACAAAAGTCTTACTTTTAGTATTACTCTTAAAAAGTCACACCACTTTTAAAACAATAAAAATTCTAGTTATAGCATTACTCCGGTCGGGTTTCGATGGGAATTATATGGGGGTACATAGTATATAATTCTAGAATGCATGAAATATTCTTTGTCCACAATGGATATAATTAAACTTAAATTCTCTTGTTAGTTGAGATTAGCCTCGTCATCGACCGAGGTGCTAACTGTTTCTCCACGCACATGCATGCTCTCTCCATAACACCCTTAAATTAATCATAACTTCCCGAGTTAATTAATATCATCATGACCAAAAAAGTCAGATTTAAAATTTAATTCATTGATTAAATTAACGTTGGCTGTGCGACAGCATGCATGAATATTGTTGCCGACCCCAATTATATGCCCGAAATAAATTAACTCATGATGATGGCATACATATACATATATATAGTTTGATTTTCACGAATCACATATATATGGCGTGGGTTTCACCTAAGACAGCTACGAATCCTAAATGGCCACTGCCTTTTAAAGCATAATATATAAAGTCATTAGGGTTGTACTTCAAAATAGTATGGTAATCCCTCCATTTGATATTAAAAAAGTACTGGTCACGTTATGGAAATTAATTGGTAACAGGATAAATTAGGTAGAACCCGAACCTCTTTCAAACTCATGTTTGAAAATAAATTTCTCTTATATTTTTTTTTTAACACCAAATAGCCCTTAAATAGACTAAAATAAGATAATGAGATAACACCCAAATTGATTAGAACTTCATTAATAATGATAAAAATCAATCATACTTTTAATTTTAAAAATTACCTAACCCTTATTAATTAAAATCCAAATCTAAAACAATTTTTAATCCCAATTCTTAACTTGTTCTGTAACATTTGAATAATTCTAGGAGACCTATTTGTGTCCTACTAAGAGCTATTAATAATCCTTCCCTTTTCTCTTCTTGGTCTTTTGCAAATTGTATTTTTGACATTAGTGTTACTTTATCCTCCTTTCCTAGTTGGAATGCTTCGAAAGTGTCTAGATGTGCCAACTTTCGTGCACATGCTCTAGCTAAGTGGGCCGCTTCCCATCTTGTTTTTGGAAGCATTCTCATAAGGTCTCTCATTCTCTCTTCCATTGGGATTAGAGCTGGAAAAGACCCTCCCTTGTAGCCTTTTTCCCTTATTCAATTAAAAAAAAAAAAAAAAATGATGTGGCTATTAAAATCACCATTGAACTTATGATTGATCATTATTGAATTTTGATCAAATTATGATTTTAATAGCCACAACATTCTTAGCATGACACAAGTAGTCATTCTAGAATTACTCGTAACATTTCTTTCCCCTCAGAGAATCTTCCACAGATTAGTTTAACCCTTCGTAATAGGCCGTCCGGAATAAGTAAAATACAATTTTTGCTAGCACACTATAGGTAAAATAAAATATTACTATTTTACCACTTTATGGAGGAATTTGCTTGGGTGAATATAAACTGAATATTGGGAAGAAAAAAAAAATTGTAAAAGTTACTTGAGTGAACTACATGGAGAGAACCATTTTCACAATAATTTTGACTTTTCAAATTGCTTGAACTTTCCCTGTTGGAAATGATTCAGCAGTTACTTGCATCAAAGTCTTGTAATGATATGTACAACATCGATCCACAAATCTTCCTCATACTTTTTATGTATGAGAAATATGTTTTCATGTCAATGGAAGTGACAACTATACGTTCATCAAATTCCTAAATCTCGAGTTCCATGAACTTCCTGTCGAGATCGAGTCGTGCGGGGAAGAGCAGGGACTGTCACATTCATATTCTAGATCCTCAAATCCCCAACACTCCTCCTGGTCTTCTTCCTCTAGCATCTTCCACCTTTCCTTCTCCACCTCTCCCTCCATTACCTCCAGTACCTGTCAATTGGAGTCAAAATCATAAGCATGGAATTCAGTATATTACAGGGATATATACTTAATTTTACCCTTTCTCATTAAAAAAAAATTAGAATTAAATCTGGACCGTTGAAGATAAAACGGATGCAACAGCACGTGTTCTGTTCCTGGTTTTATTGCTATTTTTCATGATGAATGTGTTTCTTGTCTTATTGCTATTTATGTTTCTTTCAGCAATTGTCGTCGGATGAATGTGTTTTAGCTGGAAGATGGAGAAATTGTCGTGGCTCATTGCACTTCCAACTAAATCATTGGGACAATTATATATGAAAAAGACCTTTGAGTCGACATATTTTATAAATCTTAAAACATTTTATCCCAATAATGAGTCAAAATAGGACCCCCTTCACAGTCATTTTTTATAACAATTTATCTTAGACCACTAATCACATGGGAGTGGGACAATATATACTGTTTCTTTTAGGTTTTAGCATAAAAATTTAGGTTAGGTACGATACAACATCGGATTAATAATTAGTAAAAAAAAAAAAAAAAAACATCCATTGCATGCAGAGCCACCAACACCAAAATAAAAATTAGAAAAGAAATTAATTTTAAATAAAAATAAATACCATATCTAACTTCCACTATGCAGTACTGCTGCTGGTGAAAAGGATGTGCAAGGTGATGACAGGAAAGCCGCCACACAATTTGACAAATGAAAGCTGGATATGATATTACATGGAGTGATTTTAGGATTTTTAATATATAATTAAGGGATAAGCCCCTTGGCCAGTCAACTAAAAGGTCACTATTAGGCTCATGAAGTGTAACATAAATTCTATATTAAGAAATTATTCAGTGGGGATTTGATGAATTTATAGACAAAGTATTGGACCCCCACAGCAGTCTCACAATGTGTCAGAAAAATTAAGGGAAAGTTCCAAAACTCTTATGTGTTGTAGATGTCTCAGAAAAAACAAGCATGAAGGTTTTTAGCTACCTCACTCATTGATGGGCGCCACATTGAAGATGAGCGGATGCAAAGAGAGGCTGCAAAGGCAAGTCTTTTCAGCTGCGTTATATCATAGGCCCCTCCCAGCCTTGGATCTATCAACTCCTCTGTCTCTCCTTGCTTCAATATTGGTTTGGCCTATTCAATGCAAAATTAACAATCAATAAAAGTAAACAATGAATCTCTGTACTTGGTCTAAGTTACCCAACTCCAAAAAAATAATAATAATAACGTTTAGCAATTTACTAACTAACATTATCTTTTAAAGAAAACCCGGGAGTTCCCTAAGAAAGATGGCAATTTTGTGAATAAACAAAATGTAGGGACAAATTGTGTAAGAGTTAGCTTACCCAGCTGTGTAAGCTTTGGTAAGAACCATCCACCGGTTTCCTGCCAGAGATTATCTCCAAAAGAAAAACTCCAAAAGCAAACACATCTGTCTTCTCATCCACAATCCCATGCAAATAATACTCAGGAGCTAAGTGCCTGCGTGTAAAAAATAATTCCTTACAAATACTGAATCAAAGCTTAGATTGGAGGAGTTTTTTTGTATGGTTAAGTACCCAAATGTCCCTTCAATCGGAGCTATTGAATGATGAGTCCATTGAGATGGAAGCCATTTTGCAAGTCCAAAATCAGATATCTGTAAAAGGAAAGAAGGGAGGGTAAAACTTTTTTATAACCCATAATTTGATCAAGGAAAAGAATAATACTAAATTCTTACCTGTGGCTCAAAATCTGCAGTCAATAAAACGTTGGAGGCCTTGATGTCCCTGTGAATTATCCTTCTTTGGCAGCTGCTGTGCAAGTAATGGAGGCCTCTAGCCGTCCCAATGGCTATCTTGTGCCTTGTTTTCCAATCCAACGGTGGCAAATTCTCGTCTACAGCAGGGATTTCCAGACTATAATATAAGATTAACAAGGAAAAAAAAAATTGAAGAAAAACTTTTCTTGACCCAATAATCGATATACCATGTAGAAGAGAAGCCACTGAGCCTTTTGAGAAGAAGTGAAAAATGAGGTAAAGGCCATTGTCAACACAGCAACCTAAGAGGGATAAAACATTCGGGTGGCAGACATGACCAATTGTTCCTATTTCTGTCAGGAATTCCTTCTCCTTCCTCTCATCTGCAGAAGATTTTGACATCCTCTTCACAGCAATTTCTTCACCATTTCCCAGAGTTCCCTTGTATACCTCTGCATAGCCTCCTCTGCCAACCAAATTTTCTGACGCCGACATAACAGAGTATAATTTTCAAGACAAGAACCAAAAATTTAATTTTTTACAAAAATTTTAAAAGATTATGAAGAAAAACCTGAACTAAAACCATTGGTGGCATCAAAAATTTCTGCATAGGAGAAGCATTTCCAAGTGGGTCTCTGAGCAGGCTCTGCAGCATTCTTGAAGGTATTTTTGTTGTCTTCTACGGTAGGGCCATCTGGGTTTCGAATTTCTCCTTCAAAACTGCGTCGTTTCAATGAGAAGAGCCGCTTGAAGCTGTCGGTCCGGATATATTTCATTGTACTAACAAAATCTTGGACTGCAAAATCTGCTTCATGCGGAGCACGAAGATCCCTGCATCTGAAACAGAACAGAAACTGAAACGGACTGACACAGAGACTGGAGAGGCAGAGTCAAAGGTTTGTTGTAAAATGTTGTCGGAGAGAAATGAAGTGGGGGATTGTAATTGCACACACGGATCCGTTATAGAGGGGCTAAAAAGAGATCTCCGATATAGTCACGGATTTTCATTAAAAAGGGAACCAAAGATTAACATGGGAGCAAACAGATCAGCGGAGGGAAAAGATTGGGAGCGTTCTGGTGGGGTAAAAGGTGGGTCTATAATGTGGGTCAATTCATCTACTCTCCAATCAATAGAACGGTCCCATACATTTGGGTGATAAAAAAAAGAACAAATGAAAATGGGTATGCTTTGGCTGTTATATGAGAGAGAACATTTTTGCAATTCTAATGATTACATAAATGATAAAGGCTGAGGCTGAACTCAGCCATAGGAGCTTCACTTCAACAGTTCGAACAATTCTAAAAACTTAGGAAGAAAAGTTGACCTAACACCCTCAAATTACCAATAATGTCTTTTTTTAAACTAACAAAAAAAATTTGTCAATATCCTTTTAATAAACGAAAATATTTGAAATAAAAAATTTTAAAAATAAAAGGAAAAACTTCATTTTATACTTTTGAAATGCCGTGCATTTTAAGAAAGACTCTCAAAATTCAAAAGCTTTCAATTTCAATGAATTTACCCCCTCCATTAGTTTTAACCGTTAACTTCTAACAGAAATGCCTAAAAAGATTAAATTACCCTTTGATTTTCGTTTAAAAAAAACAAAAACAAAAAAGACGAAAAAAATGGGTCCAAGGTGACCCTACCGTGGGTCAAAAATTTTTTTAATAACTTTATTTTTTAAAAATTTTTAATTTGAAATTATGGATAAATTTGAAATTTTATTAAAAAAAAAAAAAAAAAAGTCAAGGATATAAACGTCATTTTATCATTTTTAATGTTTAAAATCTGACGAAGTGGGTAAATTGATTGAAGTTTAAAGTACAATTGTGCAAATTGAGAGTTTTTAAATTTTGTGAGGTCTTCTCAAAATGCACGATAGTTCATGAGTCTAAAGTGAAGTTTTTCTAAAATAAAAAGACCAAGGGTAGCTTGACCACCTCCAAAGCTATGAGGGACCCTATAACACCCCGATCCCATATTGGAAAGATGAGAAGAAACCCACATAAAGTGTCTGGTTTATAAAGATAGTTATAGGTGCTAAGTCTCACATTGCCTAGTTACTAGGTGAAACTGAGCTATATAATGAATTCTAAGAAAGTTCCAAATTGATTCATCATTTTGGGGTAATAGCACAAATGTGGCTAGCGCTTTTTCTTGGGTCGTTATAGACCCCATCTGCCCAGCCGAGAGTGGCAGAACCACTCCATAACCCTTGAGGGTAATTTGGCTACCTTTCAATATATATATATATAGGAAAATGCTAGGTGTTCTTCTAGTGTTTTTCTGGTGTTCTCCCAACTATGATGTGACTTTTAAAATTATCGTTAAATTTGATATTATCATTATTAACTTTTAATCTATTTGTGATTTTAAAAGCTATATCACAGTTGAGAAGATACCAAAAGAACATTAGAAGAACACCTAACATTATATATATATATATATATATATATATGTGTGTGTGTGTGTGTGTGTGGGGGGCGGGGGGGAGTGGAAATCGGCAATATTATTTGGTATCACCTCGATGACCACATCGTAGGGCCTCTGGATCATTCAGCATTCTCTCAACATCTCTAGTAACAAAATAAATAGCTACACCCTTTCTCCCAAACTGTCCTATACGATGAAGGTAATTTTCTGGTTGAGTCAGCAAATCAAATTTTAAGAATAGGGAGACCTGTTGCACATCAATACCACGAGCCAAGTGATCTGTGGTGATGAAAACTAGTTTATTTGACAACTTGCTCGATACCTGCTCGTTTAAACTTGATTCATGAATGAAAAACCCGTTTGTGACTGTAGAAACTCATTTGATTATTAAGTGACACACCTTTTTCTGTTGTGCTGAAAGTGAGGGTGCACTTAGCTTGCACAATCTCAAGTTGCACCTCACTCTCCAACCTCTGCCACTCGCTCCCTGAGAAGTCTCACATCTACAACTACTTCAAGCTTTGCTCTGCCACCAACGGCTTCCATCCCAGAACCTACACCTCCACCCCCTCCACCCACTTCTGGTGGTGCACTCTATAAGGTAAAAAAGCCATTGTTTTCCAGAGTAAGTTCCACCACAAGATCCAGAGGCCTCAGCTCAAGCAATGCCTTGGTATTATCTGTCGTGGCAACCACCTCAATGTCGTCAAGCTCCTCAGTGCTCCCATCTCCGGCGACCACATTTTCCTCATCTACAAGTTCATTGATGTCACAAACCTCGTAGCTTGTTTGCGGAACCTAGAAACCCCAACTACTCAGTGCTCTCCTCATGGATCTCCATAATGCAAATCGCCATGGATTTGGCGCACGGGCTCGATTACATTCAGAAAAACACTGCCCTAAACATGAGCTTAGTGCACAAAGACAATGACAAAAGAGTGTATGAGAGTTGATCATAAATGAAAAGAGAAATGCTATTGGATTAATATTTTTCCTATATTTGGCCCATCTCGGTTATCTCACCTTACAAATCAACCATTAGATTTGTAAACTTATGTGGACCACACATAAGTCAACGGTAGATCTCTCAAATCTAATGGTTGATCTATTAAATTTGTAGGAGAATATAGACAAAATATGAAGAATTTATTGACTCTTGGCATTTCTAAAGAGATTATATATATAAGTAAAATTAATATTTTAATGATATAGGGAAAGATTAAGAAAAGCTATTGTAACGTATATTTGAATAGAGAAACAAAAAGTAATTTAATTGCTTGAATTTAAAGAAAAAGTAAGAAAAAATGTTGCTGGTGCTCAAACAAAGCAAATGACAAGGTTCTCTCCAAAGGGCTAATTAGCATATTTTACCTTTTAATTTTTTAGAGATAGTGCTTTTTTTAAAAAAAAAAATTATAATAGTTACAAAGGAAAAATTATACTTTTTTTTTTTAAAAAAAATAGTTCAATCGCATTCATTGATAAACGAGCATGAAGCTCAAACAACACAGAACAAAGCTCTAAAACAACCATAGCCAAAGCTATGATGTTACAAGCGTTAAAGGTGACGTATTACATTCTAGACTCATACAAAATCTGCTAACCTATGACTAATTTCAAATTAAACAACATATCTGCGTCAAATAGACTCAAACCAATTTATAGATAGCTCTTATTCTTCGGCATTGAGGGTAGAAAATCTCAAGCCAAAACTCATCCTCCTCGACCCGAAAGCCAAGATAACGTTCACATCTACAACCCAAAGGTCTAGAACAAATCAATTACCTTGAAGGGTATCAGGTGGGCAGATCGAGAGAGAGGATCGATCATTATTACAAGCAAAAAACAAAACCGATACAAAGAAACAAAACAAAACAGAAAGAACAAAAAAAAAAAAAAAAAGGAAAGTCAAACAAAATTATAGGGAAATAACCAACAAAAAAAAAGCACACTACGAGGATGACAGCAATTGGAAAGAAGAGTCGATCACGCGCTCGCCAGAAACCAAAACCAGAAGGGGCATTGGAAGCTCATCGCGGTGGGGGGCGCGAGAAAAAGGCCCAGCAAAGGACTATGGGCGGCAATGCAGGCGTGGAGGAGATCGGCGGCACACTCAAACGGAGGGAGAAGTTTGAGTGAAACCCCGTGAGCAACATCCACAAAGAGTACCTAAACAAGTATAAACAACAAAAGCAAAAACAGAAAGAAACAAACACAAACTCTAAAAAAAAACCAAGAAAATGAGAGAATACAAGAAAATAAAACAAAGAAACAAGAAACACAAAACAGAAACCACGTCGAGGAGGAAGGTTGCCAAGGAAAAATGGCCAGAACGTGAAGAACTCGGATGGAGCCGAAGAGTACAGGCGGAAGGGTGAGTGACGAAGTGGGTTTGGCAAGGGCAAAAGATCCGGCAAAGAATGGCCAATCCAAAAGCCTAGAGCAAAAAAAGGGGATCAAAGGAGGGGGAAGCGGCAGAGAAGAAGGCAAAGGAAAAAAATTGCCCAAAGAGGTTGGGACATCAGATAAATAGGTTAACTCACCAGGAGAAAGAGGGTGATGGGAGGGGAGGGGGGTTGGAGGGGGAGAACAAAGGTTCTTTCTCTCTGACGACACTCTATACTAGAGATGAAACCCTAGCAGAGAGGGGAGGGGAAAAACGTGAGGAGGTTGATATTCAAATATTAGAAGATGATGAAATAATACAGGAAAAATTATACTTGAGAGTAGGGATGGTCCGGATGGAACTACAAATTAAGGGCGGAATAAAAAATTTTGTGCGAGGGTCCAAAATTATGTAAATAAATAAATATGTAGATCTATGTGGGTGCGGCCCGCGCACACGAATCTTACATTTTGGCATTTTGCCAACTTCTTCTTCTTTTTGTAATTAAGGAGACAATAGGATATATTTGTGGAGCTTATTTCTCTAGATGCTTTTTTTATCGTGAAAATAAAAAACAAAGAAAATTAGACACATTTATAATAGTGAGTAATGGAGTCTTTTTTTCTTTTTCAAGTAAATACAAAATCTTAAATATAGAGACGTAGTATGTTGCAGTTCGTGAACCCATGACCCACGAGAGTAGGGGTGGGTACGGATCGGATTGGGTCGGATATCGACCGTTTTTGCTACCCAATTTGTGCCTTACGAGTTTAAAAAGCCTACCTGTAATCCAGAGACAATTAATCCTATCTGCTGGGTTTCGGGTTTTGCGAGGCGGGTATTTCTGGGCATGGCTTATTTTTCTTGGTTTTTTTTTAAAAAAATTCATTTTTTTTTTTTTTTTTTTTCATTTGAGAGCGAGAGAGAGAGAGAGATCCGAAGATGAAGAGAGAGAGCGAAACAACGACAAAGAGAGAGTGCGAGACAGAGACATAGAGAGAGCAAGACAGAGCAGAGTAGTGAGAGAGAGAGCAAGAGGCGAGAGAGAGAAAAGAGAGGGTGGAGGCGGCTCAAAGAAGAGAAGAAAACTAGAACTAGGGTTTTTTTTCTTTTATTTGCTGATAAGCGGGGCGGAGCAGGTACTCGCGCCCCAAAATTTTTTCTACTCGAAATACGTTCCGTCCTGCACGGATTGAAAGCAATTCAACCCATATCCACAAAAAACAATCTAAATCTAGGCGGGCAGGCTAGATCGAGGCAGATCGGAGCAGGTTTGCGGGATGAGCGTGTTTTTGCCCATCCATACACGAGAGGGTTACACCTCCTCAGGACCAAATCGGCAACAAAACTGCCTCTTATTTCATAATTTTTTAATTATGAAAAGATAAATGATGAAATTTATTTTATTTTTAATCATTTTCATAACCATTGAATTTATATAGAGTCCATAAATTTAATGGTTAATATATTAAATTTATAGAATAAGATAAGTACTTTCATCCTTAAAAAAATCCTGGGTTTTCTAGATACGAAACAGTATTTTAATTTTAGAGGTGTATTAATTTTATTTGATAAAACACATTACACATCTATACAAAACAAAATTTAAATTATAAAAGATGGAATCAAAAACCCCTACCACCACCACGCACCATGAGCGAACGCGACCGCGACCGCGACCGCGACAGAGACAGAGACAGAGAGAAACGACGAGACAAGGAGGAGCGGGACCGAGAGCGCAGCCGCGTCAAGAGATCTCGTACGCCCGAGCGCAGCCGACCCTCCCGGCACACCCGTTCCCGCACGCGCTCCCCCGATCGGTACCGCTCACGCACCCCGGACGACCGCTCCAATAGGCGCAGCCACCGCCACATCCACCACCGTTCCCCTTCGCCCAAGCGCAGCCGCCGACGCAGCCACTCCACCGACGACAAGGAGCACCAGAAGGCCGTCGCCGACTTTGTGGACGGAATCGCAAAAGAACAACAGCAGCAACAACAAAAGCATAAGAGCAAGGACGGGGTTAATGGTGCAGGAGGAGAAGAGGGACAGGTGGAGGAGGGTGTGGACGAGGACGAGCTTGAGATGATGAAGAAGTTTGGGATCCCCACCGGATTCGATTCCACCAAGGGCAAGCCGGTGCTCGGAGCCGACGTGAGCGGCATCAGAGCCGTCACAAAGCGCCAGCCCAGGCAGTATATGAACCGCCGCGGCGGCTTTAATCGTCCGTTGCCGGCCGAGCGCAACCGCTGATATTGGGAGTATGCCTCTTTTACTCTTCAATTTCTTGCTCTTTTTTTGTTTTTGTTTTATTTGCTGTACGTTGGATTTTCGAGTATGTGGGACTTTGTGCCCTAGGGTTTAATAGTTTCGTAACTATTTGAATTCCTACGCAATTGAGTGATTATTAGAGCTTGAGCTTCTTTTTTTTTCCTTTGAGCTGCTTTGACTGAGGTAGTGGTTGGTTCTTTTTAAAAGCATTGCTCGACTCCTTGAATAAATTGTGATGTATGATTTCAAATGTACATGCGTTTTTAAGAGATAATTGATCAGTACAAACAAACGCACTAATGTTTAAATTTACATGTAAATTGTAATTTTATAAGGGTATATACTAGGTTTAGCATTTACATTGCAGTATGATGTTGGAATTAGCATAACATTGTAGTTTTGGCTAAGATTTTTTGAATGTCAACAACATGCCTTTTTCCATTTCTGGAGGGGTCCCTTGTGAACCCGAGAGTCTATGCCTACCAGATGTTCTGGAAGGTTCTGTGAATGGCTTTGGTAGAGTAGTGTGCAAGTTTTTTTGAGGGAAGCATCACAGTCATCCCTGAGCCCATCAGTCCAGTGATTGTGGTTTCTTCTGAAAGCAAAGAGGGTGCTCTCTGTGTCGCCTCTATGAGTTCCGCTTTCAACTCAACCCCCGTGTGAGTCCAGTCCATATCTCCTCAGTTCCGTTGGAGGAGTTTGGGCTTTCTCAAGAGTCTATGGCTCCAATGATGATTCTGATAGGCATTATTTGTGGGAGGAGTTGTCAGGGGTCTTCAGAATGTGGGAAGTTCCTTAGTGCATCGGAGGAGATTTCAATGTTACCTTTTTCCCAAACGAAAGGGTTGGGGTGTCTCCATTAACCTCTACAAATGTGGGAATTCTTAAATTTCATTTCAGAGTAGGGGTTGATGGATATTCTGTTGGCTGGAGGTTCTTTCACATGGTCTCATAATCAAGACCAAACCCCACATCCCCCCCCCCCCCCCCCCCCTCCTCTTCTACGTCCAGGATTGATAGATTCCTTGTCTCTCCACATTGGAATAGCATTTCCCATACTTGATCTAGCGCTGTCTTCTTTGCCCCTTATCAGATCATTTTCCCATATTGCTTGATAGTGGAGGTATGTCCAGAGGATCATGCTCATTTAAATTTGAGAACATATGGCTAAAGCTTTTGTAGATATGGTGAAACAATGGTGGGATTAATATCAGTTCTTTGGCACTCCCTGTTTTGTTTTTGCTAATAAAGTAAAACAACTGAAGTTTGACTTGATACACTGGAATAAGGAAGTCTTTAAAAATATAGAGGAGAGTAAGAAGTCCTTATTAGAGGAGATCTAGGTTCTTGATTGTTTAGAAGAGAGATTTATGGTAGAAGAGGTGAGAGTCAGGAGGGCTAAGGTAAAAACAAATTTGGAGAATGTTGCTTTATGCAAGGTCAGCTGGAGGTAGAAGTCTAGGGCGACCTGATTAAAAGAAGGGGATCATAACACTAGATTTTTCCATTGTCTTGCCAATTCTCACAGCTAAAACAACTTTATCTCTAGTCTTTGCATTGACGGTAGTGTTACTTTCGATCAAGAAGCGATCAAAGATACAATCACTCAATACTTCAAGAATCTTTTTACCAAAGCAGCTACTTGGCGCCAAATTAGATGGCTTGGAGTTCCCTTGTTTAGATTCTGCAAAAGCGGATTGGTTGGAGAGACCATTTCAAGAGGAGGAAGTTCTTCAGGCATCAGTTAGTATGGATGGCGACAAAGCACCGAGTCCTGACAACTTCACTATTGCTTTTTCTTCGATCTAGTTAGGCTGTAGTATATGTTCCTAACTTCTCCTTATTGGATCCTGGAGATTTGTTTAATTTTTAGATATATAAGGCGATTGTCTCTTTTGTATACTTTTCGTGTACGAGGGTTTTGCCCTTTTCTTTCAATAAAATTACTATTCATTAAAAAAAAGAAAAAAAATCAAAACTTAAACCATTGTATCACTATTACTACATCTCATCCCATTAAAACTTAAACAATTAACATTAGCCTTAACATAAGAAAGCGTTCTGAAACATAAAAGAACTAATATGCTACAAGCACTTATTAATCCTCTTCTAGGTGAAAGCTTCTGACTCTAGATTCCCCAGCCATCATCTGAGTTGTTTTTAAAACATAAAAAACAAAGGGCGAGTCGAATACTCAATAAGTAGATACATTATATAGTAATTGAAGTTGGAAACATTTTTCATTATGAAAACATCATAAGGCACAAGTAAAACATTCACACATATTATAAACATTATTTTTCTTTAATTTCTTGAATGGCCGACACACAATTATGTCTTGTGTATAAGGGTTGGCGATGACAAAGATCTCAACTCCACTCTCGTGGCCACAAGTGAAGCCACGCCTAATATATGGACATAACTCGATAAACGAGGCACTCGAGTGAGCCTTTCTCGGTAGACCATGTGAGATGGTTGTCCATGCCCATTTGCTTTGATAACATCGCACATCATTTCATATAGCCGAAAAACAATTTAAAACCTTTCATGTATTCATACAATTGTTTTCTTTTTTCTTTCCTTTCATTCACTTTTTATCAAGTATCATAACATAGCGGAAGCATGCGCATAGAATCATTTGCATTTAAACCCTTTATTAACATATAGTATTGGATGCATAATAGGGGTTACCAAAAAAAAAAAAAAAAGAAGCCAACATTATATCGTATAGCTTGAAGACAATTTTAAGAAAAACATTGCATCGACATTGTGAAGAAAGTAATGCACTATCTTATATAATTACCTCGTTCTTAGCTTCAAGAATTTCAACACATCTCACTTAGCAACCTTAATATATAGATATCACCATAATCTTCCCTGTTGCAATTGTCATCAAGTGGTGTGCTACCTGCATTTCTAGTCATTATAGATATCACCATAATCTTGTTCGTATCACAAATATTCAAGTATGGTAATAGAACAAAAGGAAAGATTGACCGACGGTAAAATCCACTTGGTTTCCAGGCATCAGAAATCTTGTGTATGAAGGCCAACTTTTGCAAAGAATTCACTTTGAACTCGCTAATTTGCAGATGGGAGGGAACTATGCCCTGCTATGCATTGACTCCTATATCTCAGGCCTTGCTCAAGGTGGAGCTATGGAAAATTAACCCTATTGGTGCTTCTTGTTCACCAACCTATTTGTTCTATTTGTCAATCGCTGGACTAGAAGTTTGGCTTGGTTCTTGATGTTTCATTATTCTCTTGCTGTTTCCTTTGTGAATCTCAAGACTAGAGGCTTGGTATATTCTGGATGATTGTATTATTCCTTTGGTTTTCAGTGGAGGCTATCCTAGTGGGACAAGGTAGAGTTAAAACAAGTCTTGATATATATGTCATTATATGTACCATTGAACCCACAGGAAAGTGAAGATGATTCATTAATATCAAGTACTTTATTATCGAAGGCATGCTCTCTCTTGTTTGATTCTATCTTTCTCTCTCTTCCTCCCCCTTCTCTTTCTTCTTCTTTTCTGGCTGTATATCACTATTCTCTGCGCTATACACATCTTCCAAGATGTCTTTTTATTAATCCTAGACCTAAATTCCACAACCCTCTTCCTAGATCTTTAAAACCCTTAAAACTTTCCTTAACCTGTAGCCAGCAAGTAACCCATTAAATCTAACCTGAAACCCTTCAAATAGGCTGCGGTCTAGAAACCATAATATACATTCTTATAGAACTCCAGGCCCTTTAACCGCCAGATTTCCTGACCTTAGCCCAACATTTAGGAATGCATGAGTAGGTTATCAAATCTGTAAAAAGTCACCGAGTATGGAAGAGTGTGGTGTTTGCCCAAATTTGACATGTAATGACTTTGCCTATTTCCGTTTTTAGTATATTTTGGTATTACATGTTAAGGATGTGGAGTCATTAAGGGCATGAAAGTGTGGAATGTTATCATGGTCGAGCTAAAATTAGTAAAATCGAGTATCTTTGGAAGTGGGTAGACTCTTCAAAAGCGATGCTGTGTATCTTCTGCTGTTCATACAATTTTTTTTATGTCATATGTTTGTAGAAGCTTTGGTGTGGGGTGTATGTTTACTGTGTTTCTAAAAAGTTTTTAGGTTGATTTGTGTTCTTCAAAATTCTTGTTTCTGGAATTGAGACAAGCTGAGAAACATTTATGGGTCTTCAATTAAACATCACTTTTGTTCTCTTTCCAGATGGGTAGTTTAGTCTTGCAAGAATTGATCAGGTGCCAACTTGGATTCTTGGAGCCCACGGTTAGGACTGAAGCGACTGAGGCCATGTAAGACTTTTCATTTTTTTTTTTTTTTTTTTTTTTTTGGTATTGAGCATCTGGTGACTGCTTTCTTGAGACTCTGATTATTGTATTTTATTTTTCTATATATTGTTGGTAGTGATTAAATGGCTGGCCTCATATATTATTATATCGGGGATTACTCGTATGGTCCCTCTGAGATGTCGTGTGCTGTATGCAATGAGATGATCCTAGCATCTAATCTGTGGACTTCTTGACTAGTCAATTTATTCAAGTCCTTGGCTACTTGGCCATATCTTGTGAGAGTGCAATGTTTCGAGGACCCAATATGTTTTTTTTTGTCAAGACAGCTATGCTTTCTTTTATCACAAATGGATGAGAACACACACAGATGGATATCATGTGTAAATGTGTTTGTTTTGCTTGTATTTCTGTTCTCCGGTCAAGTATGCATTTTTGCGTGTGTTTCTTTTGGGCATTAATTTTGATGTTTGATAGAAGAGGGAGCCGACTTGCTTTACAGTTCAGACATAGCAGAGTGGGATTGAGGTGGTTGTGGTACACCGATGGTGGGGTTGGTTACTTACCATGCATGTGGGAATGTTCCAGAGCCATATGTTTGTTTATTTATGTTATTGGGTTAATTACCTTTTCTCCTCCTCAACTATTACCACTCATTTACACATGGTCTAAACGAGTTACTACATATCACACTCAACCGCTTTAAATTATCATTCCTAAGTTCAAAAACTAAATTTACTTGAATACTCTTAGAGTTTAAAAATAAATAAAGGAAAATTTCCAAAATTAAAAATTAAAAATAAATAAATAAAAAAATAAAGTAAAGAATTTATAAAAAAAAAAAAAAAAAATTAAAAAAAGGAAGTATTCTGTGACCCGGGTTTGATCCCCGCGAATGATGCTTTTTTTTTTTTTTTTTTTTTTTTAAAAAAAAAAAGTACAAATTTGGTACTTCTTTTTTGGGGGGGCGCATAGAATCTGGGGAAGCAACCGCCAGCCCATTGCCCACTTCTTTTCTTCCTTCTTTTTCCCCTCCCCTGCTGATGCTACCCACTCCCCTTTTCTTCTCCTTCTTCCATCTTCTTCTCTTTCTCTATTTAATCCCCTTTACAGAGACAAAAACAGAGTGAGAAAGAGAGAGGCAGGGAGAAAGAGGGGGGGATTTCGAGAGATTGAGGGAGAGCGTGAGTGATTGACGAGAGGGAGGGGCTGGGCGAGACAGAAAGGGGTGAGAGCGCATAGAATATTTGCATAATCTACACTCCATTTCCTACGTGATTTTTGAAAGAGAAGATTGTTATGCTTCTCTTTGGAAGAAAAGAACTTACGATCGTTTGGGTCTCCATTTAGCAAGAACATCTTAGAAGGAAGTATGGAAGTTTACAGTACAGAGTTCTTGGTGGTGGCTACTAGCGAGAACTGTGGAGGTTTTAAACAAAGCATTTGATTTGTTTGGGAAAAAAAGCTTGTTCATTTAGGTGGAAAGAATCAAGAATTTGTTTAAGCCAGTGGCTCGTCCTCTCTGCAATCTGCAGAGTAGAATTCTCCCTAGTTTTTCTACAAAACTAGTTGTCGCACATTGCTCAGTTAAAGCAAACTCTCAACATTTATTATCTATAAATAGGATGGGTTAGCCAGAAGCAAACACACAACTTGGTGCAAGCTCATGTCCAATCTAGCTGGCTTTTTAGATGTGTTAGTTTATTAAAGTTTAAAATTTATCTAAGCAAGCTTTTTGGCCCATGTGCAAGCTAGCTGGCTACTTGTGAGTTCATGCTTGCACAAGGAACTTCCCTTGATGAGTTTAGCGAAGCCCAATTTTTTTTTTTTTTTTTTAAAAAAAAAAAAAACCGGTTAACCTTTAACCAGTTTAATTAACCGCTAACCAGGCGGTTAATGGAGGCGATTAGTAAATTTTACTAACCGCCTTTTCCCTCCTAGTCATGCCTTTTAGGTTGGCCAATGCACCTACTATCTTTATGGACATATGAACAAAGTGTTCCAAAATTATTTGTATTGGTTTGTGGTGGTGTTCATCAATGACAACCTAGTGTGAATGGTGTTGTAAGTGCTCTAGGAGAAGAGCTTATAGGCAAAGCTAAGAAATGTGAATTTTGGTTTGAAAAGTTTCATTATGTTAGGACATTTTTCAGTTTAACAGTTTTCGATTGGTGTGATTTGCACATGCTTAGTGTTCTTTGAAACGTCCTTGATTTTTAATCTTTGCGCTACTACAAGACAATAACCAATTAAGAGAATTCATCGGCCGGTTTCACTCCGATGTCTAAGTCAGTCTTTCAAGAAGAGCATGCTCATTGCACAATATTTCAGTCTAGGGTTTATACCAGGAATAGGGGCAAGGCTGGCTCAATGTATTTTGGGGCCTTAGACAAAACTTTGAAATTGGGCCTAAATTTATTTATTTTTTCTTTTTTTTTAAAGTAACAAATTTTTTGATTTTTTTGGGTCAATTTTTTTTTTTTTTTTAAAAAAAGTATATATATATAGTTAAAAATTCTTCTTCTCGCTTTTTGAGATGCAAAATTTCTGATTAAGTTTTTATATTCAAGATTTTCTAACATCTTTTTTTAAATTGATAATATGGCTAATCCATTCAATCTCTCTTGTGACATTGTTGATCTTAGGTAGGATTTTATCAATTTTAATTTTGAAAAACTTCTTTCTGCACAAGCAACTATAGCAGGTATTGTCAATAAAATTCTATAAGTAATACATGCATTTGGAAAAAAATCAAGTCTTTTTATATAATTTAATGTCAATTTGAGCACTTTCTTCTATTTGTAAAATTTCTTTTAAAACTTTTAGTTCTGAAAATAAATCTAAACCATCAAGATCATGTTTTAGGAAACCTTCTAGATTAAGACATTTATTTTGCAAACCATCATCATCTAGTGATTTTAATTTCTTAAAATTAAATCAAAAATCAAAAATATTTTCGTATATTTGAAATTTTTAAAAGCTACTTTGAATCGAAAAAATAGCTTGATCTACTATATATAAGAAGTAATCAATTCTAAAAAAATTCTTCAGCAGCTTGTGTTGTCTCGTCATTAGTATTCTCATCAAACTGTTTCTTTCTACGAATTACACGTTTTTCACAAAAAAACAGTTTCTATTTCCATTATGGTTGCAATTTCTTTAGATGAAATCATAGCCGATGCAAATCCAGTTTCTCTATAAGTTTTAAAATAGGAAATAAGATTTTATTGATCTATAGCAACATCAATATGCATATCTTTCAATTGTAAAGTTTTACTAACAGTATTAACAGCAAATAAAATATCATACCAAATAGTCATACTCAATAAGAATTAAAAACTTTTAATCTCATAGGTTGTTAAACAATTAGCTTCACTTTTTGTTTTAGGATCTTCACTTGTTTTTGCTAATTGTAGTAGAGCCTCTCTTATTTGTGGAGTTTGAAATTTTATTGCTTTTATACTTTCAATCCGACTTTCTCAACGTGTTTGTGATAATGGCTTAAGAGTTAAACTTGACACATTATTTAGTAATATTTTCCATCGTTTTGTAGATGATGAAAACAAAGTATATATACGTTTTGCAATTCCAAAAAAAGTATAACTTTAGGACATGAATTAGCAATATCACATAGTACAAGATTAAGACTATGACAACCACAAGGTATGTAAAATGCTTTAGGATTTATATATAATAGTCTTTTTTGCACCCATCGTTCTTTTCCCTTCATATTAGATCGATTATCATAGCCTTGTCCTCGTATATCACTAATGTTAAGATCAATTTTTTGATTAACCCAATCATTTCAATAAAAAGACCTTCTCCAGTAGTATCATCTATTGTTATAAATTCTACAAAATGTTCTTCTATTTTTATTGGATTTTCTAAAATATTAACACATCTTAGAATGAGAAACATTTGTTCTTGATGACTTGCATCCGGGGTACAATAAAGTATAATTGAAAAATATTTTGCTTCTCTTACTTTTTTAATAATACTCCCTTTTACTTATGTTGCTAACAAATGTATCAATTCATTTCGTATATTATGTCCAAGATAATGATTATGAATTTTTCCATCTTTAATACGACGAATATGCTTTTGCATTACTGTGTCAAATTTTGCAATCATTTCAATTAAACTTAAAAAATTTCCATTATTTGCTTGGTAAATCTTTTCATTTTGTCCTCTAAAATGCCAAATTATTCTTACCAAGATTCTTTACTACAGCAATAATTCTCAATAATACTCTTTTCCAATGATCTTTTTCTTTGTTAAGTTGTTCTTGGACATTTTTATCAATTGTTTTATTTTTTAGCAATCTCATTTCTAAATCAATCCAGTCATTCATGTTAGTAATATGTTCATTGGTTGTTTAATGACTTTTTAGTTTAGCACTAAGATTTTTCCAGTCATTAATTCATTCATTAGCTAGTTGCATTCTATTAGGTTTTGAATTAAACAACTTGCAACAAAAACAAAATACTCTATCTACATCTTTTGAATAGACTAGCCATTTTCTATTATGTTGCTCTCCATTTGATAATTTTTGTTTATAATATGTATTAGAAAAATGCCTAGAGTTCTCATCTTTAGGAAAATCTATAGTATTGTATCTTATTGGACCATTTTTTTACTAACAAATCCCTTAATTTTGCATCAATATTTTTCCATTGGCTTGGGTCATAAATATTTGTAGCAATAGAGTTAGATACATCAATAATATTTTCATTATCTTCTAATTCTTTTTGATGAGTTTCTTTCATTTATGAGTTTTTCACCTAAATTATCCTCAATATTTTGTTTATTGCTAATAACAAATTTATTTAGAGCTCCTATTTGTGATTCAGTCAATTTGTCTACTTTTCTCATCTTTATTTATTTTTTTAATTTTTTAAGTTTTTCATATCCAAATGCATATTTTCTAGTAGACATGTTTAATTAAAAATACTAACAAATTAAACAAATATGATTTATCAAAAAAAAAAATTATGACTATAATAAAATAAATCACAAAAATAAAACAATAAAACCTGATTTGGCAAAGGAATTATGAAGCAGTTCTTGGAGACAGGACAAGCGACTCGGAGAAGAAGAGAAAATTAGCACTTAGCAGATGAGATAGGCAGGGAAGAGAAACTCAAGAAAGGGCAAGCAAAAATGAGAGGTAGAGTAGCAGATAGAGAAATTCTGGTATTTAAAATGCCTATGGTACGCTTACTAGGCTGGCAGCCAGCATTATACTCGAGTCTATATTTTTGGTTGTTGGCTTTCCCTAGATAATAAATAGGAAATAAATCAATAATATTTTATTTGTAATGATTAGATTTTCTCACCAAAAACAAAGAAATTCCATAAAGAGCATAATGTAGGCGTGTGGGCGTTAGGTGCCTAAGGCTTTAGGCATGTAAGCCTTTAAGGCTTTGTCCCTTTTCTATTTATTATTATTTTTTTCTTGAATTATTTTTAGAATTTATAATGAGCTTATTAATTGAGGCCTTAAATTTTAATGAAAATTTTTTTTGGGCCCTATTAAAAAAAAATTGGGCATTCAGGCTAAAAAAATTTTTTTTTTTTGGGCTCAAATTTTTTTTTTTTTTTGGGCCTTATTAAATTGAGGACCCTAAGCGAGGGCCTAACTTGCCTAGGGCTTGAGCCGGCTCTGTATAGGGGCTTATTTATAAGTTAAAATAAATAAATAAACAAAAGACAATATGGATTTGCTTGTCTTTTGTTTTGTTATTTTTTTTTTTTTTTTTTATCCTGATGCAAAAACTGTCTCTTAACTCTTCAATTGCTTCCGTTTGTTGTTGCACTGGCTCTAGTTCTTCTATCATATCTACACATTCTTGGCTCTCAATTTCTATAATTTTTTTGTGCAATTGGGTCAAAATTTCTCCTTATTTCCTCAAATTCCCTCTTTAATGATCTATTAAAACCTGTATACTTTCTGGTCAGGGCTGGCTCAAGCCCTAGGCGAGATAGGCCCTCGCTTAGGGCACCCAATTTAATAAGGCCCAAAATAAAAAAATTTAAAAAAAAAAAAAAAAAAAAAATTGAGCCAAAAAAATTTGGAAAAAAAAATTTTTATTTTGGACCCAAAAAAAAAATTGAAGGCCCAAAAAAAATTTTCATCAAAATTTAAGACCTCAATTTAATAAGGCCCAATTAAAAAGCCCATTATAAATTCTAAAAATAATTCAAGAAAAAAAAAAAAGGGACAAAGCCTTAAAGGCCTTACATGCCTAAAGCCTTACACGCTTACATCATGCACTTTCTGGAATTTCTCTGTTTTTTGTGAGAAAAATCTAATCATTACAAATAAAATATTATTGATTTATTTCCTATTTATTATCTAGGGAAAGCCAACAGCAAAAAATATAGACTCGAGTATAATGCTAGCTGCCAGCCTAGTAAGTCTACCATGGGTATTTTAAATACCAGAGTCTCTCTATCTGCCACTTTATCTCTCCTCTTTGCTTGCCCTTTTCTGAGTTTCTCTTCTCTGTTTATCTCATCTGCTAAGTGCTAATTTTTTCTTCCTCTCCGAGTCTCATATCCTGTCTCCAAGAACTGCTTCATAATTTCTTTGCCAAATTAGGTTTTATTGTTCTATTTTTGTGATTTATTTTATTATAGTCATAATTTTTTTTGGATAAATCATGTTTGTTTAATTTGTTAGTATTTTTAATTAAATGTCTACTATAAAATATGCATATGGATTTGAAAAACTTGAAAAAAAACGAGAGAGAGAAAGAGAGAGAGAGAGAGAGAGAGAAAAGTAGACAAATTGATTGAATTTCAAAGAGGAGCTCTAAATAAATTTGTTATTAGCAATAAACAAAATATTGAGGATAATTTAGCTGAAAAACTCATAAATGAACAAGAAACTCATCAAAAAGAATTAAAAGATAATGAAAATATTATTGATGTATTTAACTCTATTGCTAGAAATATTTATAACCCAAGCCAATGAAAAAATATTGATGCAAAATTAAGGGATTTGTTAGTAGAAAATGGTCCAATAAGATACAATACTATAGATTTTCCTAAAGATGAGAACTCTAGGCATTTTTCTAATACATATTATATACAAAAATTATCAAATGGGGAGCAACATAATAGAAAATGGCTAGTCTATTCAAAAGATATAGATATAGTATTTTGTTGCAAGTTACAAGTTGTTTAATTCAAAACCTAATATAATGCAGCTAGCTAATGAAGGAACTAATAACTGGAAAAAATAGTGCTAAACTAGAAAGTCATGAAACAACCAATGAACATATTACTAACATGAATGACTGGATTGATTTAGAAAAGAGATTGTTAAAAAATAAAACAATTGATAAAAATGTCTAAGAACAAATTAACAAAGAGAAAGATCATTGGACAAGAGTATTATTGAGAATTATTGCTGTAGTAAAGAATCTTGGTAAGAATAATTTGGCATTTAGAGGACAAAATGAAAAGATTTACCAAGAAAATAATGGAAATTTTTTTAAGTCTAATTGAAATGATTGCAGAATTTGACCTAGTAATGCAAGAGCATATTCGTCGTATTAAAGAGAGGGAAATTCATAATCATTATCTTTGACATAATATACAAAATGAATTGATACATTTGTTAGCAACAGAAGTAAAAGGGAGTAATATTGAAAAAAGTTAGAGAAGCAAAATATTTTTCAATTATATTTGATATGCAAGTCATCAAGAACAAATGTCTCTCATTCTAAGATGTGTTAATATTTCAGAAAATCCAATAAAAGTAGAAGAACATTTTGTAGAATTTATAACAGTAAATGATACTATTGGAGAAGGTCTTTTTATTGAAATGATTGGGTTAATCAAAAAATTGAACTTAACACTAGTGATATACGAGGACAAAGCTATGATAATGGATCTAATATGAAGGGAAAAGAACGAGGGGTGCAGAAAAGACTACTAGATATAAATTCTAAAGCATTTTACATACCTTGTACTATGTGAGTCTTAATCTTGTACTATGTGATATTGCTAATTCATGTCTTAAAGCTATATCTTTTTTTGGAATTGTACAACATATATATACTTTGTTTTCGTCATCTACAAAACGATGGAAAATATTACTAGATAATGTGCCAAGCTTTTAACTCTTAAGCCATTATCACAAACACGTTGGGAAAATTGGATTGAAAGTATAAAAGCAATAAAATTTCAAACTCCACAAATGAGAGAGGCTCTGCTACAATTAGCAAAATTAAGTGAAGATCCTAAAACAAAAAGTGAAGCTAATTGTTTAAAAACCTATGGGATTGAAAGTTTTGAATTCTTATTGAGTATGACTATTTGGTATGATATTTTATTTGCTGTTAATACTGTTAGTGAAAATTTACAATCGAAAGATATACATATTGATGTTGCTATAGATCAATTAGAAGGTCTTATTTCCTATTTTAAAACTTATCGAGAAACTGGATTTACATCGGCTATGATTTCATTTAAAGAAATTGCAACCATAATAGAAATAGAATATGTTTTTCGTGAAAAACGTGTAATTCGTGGAAAGAAACAGTTTGATGAGAATGTTAATGACGAGACAATACCATCTGCTGAAGAATCTTTTAGAATTGATTACTTCTTATATATAGTAGATCAAGCTATTTCTTCAATTCAAAGTAGGTTTGAACAATTTCAAATATATGATAATATTTTTGGTTTTTTATTTAATTTTAAGAAATTAAAATCACTAGATGATGATGGTTTGCAAAATAAATGTCTTAATCTAGAAGGTTTCCTAAAACATGATCTTGATGGTTTAGATTTATTTTTAGAACTAAAAGTTTTAAAATAAATTTTACAAATAGAAGAAAGTGCTCCAATTGACATATTAAATTATATGAAAAGATTTGATTCTTTTCCAAATGCATGTATCGCTTATAGAATTTTATTGACAATACCTGTTACATTTGCTTGTGCAGAAAAAAAGTTTTTCAAAATTAAAATTGATAAAATCCTACCTAAGATCAACAATGTCACAAGAGATATTAAATGGATTAGCTTATTATCAATTGAAAAAAAAAGATGTTAAAAAAATATTGAATATAAAAACTTAATCAAAAATTTTGCATCTCAAAAAGCAAGAATATATATATATTACTTTAAAAAAAAAAAAGTTAGGCTCAGTTTTAAATTTTGCCTAAAACCTCAAAATACATTGAGCCGGCCTTGGTTTTTACCATTTCATTCATTTTTAGAAATAACTCTCGTTGCCATCCATCGAAGGATTGAAGGGCATCGATACCAATTATAACAGTGTTTTAGGTTTCTATACTCTAATTGAATGGAAATGATTCTTGAGATGTAAATTGTAATGGGAAATTGGATGAAAACTTTAGTGAATTGTATTGATGAAAAATTGGGTTAGAATTTCGAGGAAAGCTTAACCTCCAAGAAAGGTACAACCGGTCCCACAAATACACATATGGGCCGATCCTACAATTAGTCTAACAACTAAGATAGGTTACAACCCACTACTCATATCGGCCCATTTACAACACATACAACTCAATTACAAAACTCACACCTACTAAACACGCCATTACCATCAGACCTATTAAAGAAAGAAGAATGTTAGGCTTAAAAAATTATTTACAAAAAAAATCTCTCATAAAGTGATGTGATATAACATAATTGAAAAGAAGATGTAGCATAGATATTTTCGATTTCGGTAACTTTCAATGTTAGACACGAAAAGAGGCTTTTAGAACTGGAAGCATTCACTGCTGTGTTTGGTTCGAACGACGGTGTGTTTTACATTTTTGTTCAACCATTTTGGAGTTAGTCTAATCTGCACTGACCGAACGGCAGCTACCTAAACAGTTGAGTTGAGCCATGTCATCTTCATGTCGGCAACTTCTGTCAAAAAGGAGAAATGCTTCAGTGCAATATAATGCCTACATTTAGCCTATTTTTAGTGACGTGACAGATGAACAATCATATGAAAGGGACGATTGAAATTTAAAATTTCAATTTCAATTATCTCACTCTCACTAAATATGGGTCAAATGTAAGCATTTTATTGCACTGTAACATACCTCGTCAAGAAATTAACTGTCTGTATACTTAAAAAGGGCCGGGGGGTGCTTAACTTATAGTTATTCTGCGGCCCACGGCCCACCACATCTTGGAAACAAGGGGCGTGCCACGCTGTAATGGAATTTGGAACACCTTGCCCCACCAAAAAGGAGCCGAAAACTATGGGCTAGTTTATGTCAAACAGATTATCAAAAGGATTATCAAAAATATGCCAGAAACTTTGAGCTAATTTTTTTTTTTTTTTTTTAATAGGTGAAACTATGAGCTAATTTCATCGCACAGATTATAGAAGAGAGTATTTTAACAAAAAGCTTATTAAGTACGAAAGGTGATAATTCCTGTTCACATATTAGATTTAGACAGGAATGGAATTAGAATTTTTGATAAGAGGTTTGAATCTACTTAAATAAATAAACACATAAATACATATAATTCTTTTATGTATGTGTAAACAAGCATTTATGTAAAATAAAAATAGACCAGTCTGCCTTTGGATGCTCTTTTTATAAGACCATAATTTCTATATATACATAGGAAAATGATAGGTGTTCTTCTAATGTTCTCCTAGTGTCCTCCCAACTGTAATATGGCTTTTAAAATTATCGTTGAATTTGAAATTATCATTATTGACTTTCAATCTATTGGTAATTTTAAAAGTCACATTACAGTTGGAAGGACATCAGGAAAATACTAGAAAAATACCTAGCATTTCCCATATATATATATATATATATATATATATATATATATAAAAGGTGTAACTTGAGATTTCAATGTCCTTCTTAAGTCCATGTTTATTTAGCATAATGTACTAAAATTCATGACTTTATTTATAATGTAAGCTTATGGGTTTTACTGGCCATGTCCCGCCTTCACACCAAAAAGTGAGCCCACCAAGCACCTTGTCACCCAACACCACCCAACAAAACCACTCACAATCACACAGAGTTTCAACTTTAACCTCAGAAAAAATGAATGAAAAAACAAAATACAAACCAATACATTATGCATACAAGGCCCCCATACACAGATTACAGATACTTGACATAAATCAAAATCCAATCCAAAACAAAACCAAAACTCAAAAAAAATCAAAATATCCAGAGAAAAAAAAATCTTTAAGAATCCATTTAAATGCAACTGACATGAAGCTTCTTGAGTAGCACCCAGCTAGGCCGTTGGCTTTTATCTATATACTACACTTTTAATCCATGAGGATTCACAAGGACCATCGTCCATCACTCATCATATCTGAGAGATTTCTTCTAGTTCTAGAGTTTTGGATGAGATATGATTGCTAAAGAAAGGAAAAAGCAACCAAGGAAAATAGCAAGCTTAGCCAATGGTGAGATTGCGTAAAGAAGATGGTAAGTTGCAAGTATGAATTTGTGCAGTGTTAAAACAGTAAAAGTGAGCAAAATTACATATGTAGTCCACTTTTTAATAGTATTAGATTTATAAGGGGAGGAACAAAATCGTCTTTACATGCTACTTTTGAGAAGAAAAAAGCCAATTTCAAGAAGGATTTGACATGAGGAGGAAAGATGTTATGTTTGGGGGGTCCAGTGCTTCTTAAAAAGATTTTTACACTGCTGTTTTGGATTTTTTATACAACCTTGTGGTTGCCAAGGACCCCCCACCCATCTATCACTTCTCAACCCTAATTTTGTAGTGGTCTTGTGTAAGGTTTGCGAGGTTTGTGAATTGTATCAAAATTGTCAGCTCTAAATGTCGCATGTCAGATCAATCTTAACCTACTCATTCAGACCTCTTAATCTTAACCTGTTAATTTCATGGTTCATATTGACTTCAAATATCGTATCAAAAATTACCAACCTATTATTAAGTGTCTTCCCAAACATCCCAAACTCATAATTGTTCTGGTGCCCACCACATGTTGAAAACAAAGGGTGTGCCACGGCGCCCTAATGGGATTTATACCAGCATGCCCCACCCCCCCCCCCCCCCCCCCCCCCCTCCCCCAACCAAAAAGAAGCCAAAAATTATGTGCTAATTTATGTCACACAGATTATAAAAAAGGGAATTATCAGAAAGATGCCAAAACCATGAGCTAATTGCATTAAACAGATTATAGAAGAGAGTATATATAATTTCAACTAATTAAAAGCTTATTAAGCATCTTCCCCAAAGATCCTAATACACATTACAAGTTATACCAGCCATCTTACTGGTAAGAGGACAACATGCAGAGGAAATCCTCCTCACAAGCCCCCAGATTTCTTATTGGTACACCGCAGAAAGGGAACAACAACAAACTTTAGGTAGGAGAAAACCTTTGAAACTCGTTGAAGAGACATAAACAAAAAAACCGACACACCACCTTAAGCGGCGGTGCTCCCGCCGGCGTCGGCGGTAGGTTTCTGGATGACAAAGGCCATGCACTGCACCTGCTGCTTGTTGTCAAATCCTAAGCAACGGATATAAGCATTTGGGTACGTCTTTTTGCACTCGTCGATTTCGCGGATGACTTGAGAGGAGTCATTGCAGCCAAACATTGGCAGCTTCCACAGCGTCCAATACCTCCCATCATAATATCCTGGCATTCTGCTGTTCTCTCTACGAACACTCCCCAACTTCGCAGAAAATAAAAGGATCAAATTATATGAATTCAAAATTATATAAGGGATTCAGGGATCAACGCTCTAGAAAGATGAAACAAATTAAGATTTCATGTATGCTATGAGAGGATGTAAATTCTATATAATATGAGAAGACGGGCTAAATTGCTCACAAAAATGATGTTCATTAAAACTTCGGGAAATTATACTTGGGGTTCTCTTCAATCACCTAGGGCTCTTTGCATTCAAATGATGGTATTTTGTAGGGGTGTTAAAAATTATCGGGGAACCAGAACCGAAACCGGAAAACTAGGAAACTGGGAGCCGGTTCGGTTCCGGTTGCAAAAAACTAAAAACTGGAGACTCCGGTTCCGGTCTCAATTTTTTGCACTTGGTTATAACCGGGAAACAGGAACCGGGTGTATATATATATATAAACCGGTTTTTTTTTTTTAAAAAAAAAAAAAAAACAATTTTCTTAAAAAAAGGGGTTACCGGACCTGGTACAAACTGAAGCCGGCTGGTAACCCGGACCCCAGTTAATTGGAACCGGAACCGGGTTCCGGTTGCCCGAAACCAAGAACTGGGGTACCCCGGTTCCAGTCTCCGGTTTTGGCCAAAAATCGGAACCGAACCGGGTTGATACCCCTAGTATTTTGGGATGTAAGATGCAAATAGGGTGCAATTGAGGGGGCTAAATATATTTTCTGCTTAAACATAATTTAGCCAGCGAATGAAGCAAGCTAAAAAATGACGTTTATTAAATATTTCTTGGAAAGTAAAACGTATTAATCAAAGGCCAAAATCCTCAATATAGCTGTTATTTTGACATATATATTGAATTGAGCTATATGAATTATGAAAATTTGACTATAGGGATTATATTTTTTTTTTTTTTTTGGCATATGTCAGGAATCTTTGAGTTCATTTTGATACCACGGTGAATTAATTGCAAATAAGGTAAACTATAAGGACTAAATTTGCATTTTGAGTATGACTATTCAGTATTACCTCGTCAAACTCAAGGCAAGGGATCCATCCCTTCTTGATCATGTAATCAATCTCCTTTGCAATTGAATCATCCGAGAGAGGAGGGAGGTATGAGAGTGCCTCATACTTCTTGTTGTTAATGGGATTCCATGTCTGTTAATTAAATCAACACAAAAAAGAGTGATCATGTCATCATGAGTAATACTATATATATATATAGAAGAAGGTTAATTACCTTCATACAGAAGGTTTTGGAGCCATTGGAGACAGTTTTGTGTCTCCATCCAACAGAGTCTTTTAGCGGAAGCTTCTTGGAGTTGGGTTTCAGGCCGACAAAGGGCGATCCGGCAACCGGAGCGGAGAAGATTCCTGCGGACATATTGAAAGAAATGAAAAGCAGAGAGAGCGGTGAGTGAAAGTGTGTCGTTTGGAGGTGGAATTGGTTGGAGTAAAGGACAAAGAGTCGGCTTTGGGGGGTTTTTGTTAGAAAGACGGGGGGTACGATCGATGTGGTGGAGAGTTTTACTAAGCATAGAGTGGAGTGTATCACCAACTCCTCCTTTTTTTTCTTTTTTAAATATATTTTTTATTTATTAATTACCAGATCAGCTTGCGCTGCATGTGGCACGCGAAACTAGGGCTGAGAGACCCCACAATTCTACTTCAGAAAATAACTTTCTTTACCAATTGGATTTAAAAAAAAAAAAATTCTTTTTATTCCGATATCTAAAAATGTAATGTGTTTTTTAGCGTATAAGAATTATTACTATATTTTTATCTTATAATTATTACACAATGTTGACGTGGCAAATCCAACCAACTCATGAATATGTCATTTGTTAAAAAAAAAAAATCCTAGAGTTGGTTGAGATTGTTACGTAATTATTCTGTGCTAATTATGGAATAAAAATATGGCACGAGCATAATTCAAAAAAATAAAAACTAGAATAATAAAAAAAAATTAAAAAAAGTATTTTTCTATATAATTTAAAGAATTTGTCATTTTATTTTATGAAGGATATTTTTGTCATTGAAACTTTTTTTTTTTTTTTTTTGGTAGTTTAGGGAGACATTGATCATAAAGTCATATTCTTCGAAGAAAAAAAAAAAAGAGATCATAAAGTCATAGTTTGAGAAGTACGTGTATTTTTTCCAATTTCTTACAAATTGGATTGTAGAAAATGTCTTTCAATTAAGTTTTAAAAAATGTTAGGTGAGAAGCACATAACTTTTTAAATAACATTGATAAAAAATAATAATATAAATTTCCTACAAATTAGGCTATAAGAATTCTTCCAACCCATACTCTAAAAGTGCTAAGCATGTGGTTGTTATTGATGCTATTAATAAAAAGTGTAAGAAGTACATAATATATTAAAAACATGTGTTTTTCACATGCTAAAAGACACATGACACTTCTAAATACTCAACCCAATTTGTAGAAAATTTTTATTTATAAAAAATAATAATAATAATTTGCTTCTTAGAGCCTGTTTGAGAAATAAAGCTTTTAAGTCAAAGAGTTTTTGGGTAAAAGCTTTATTTTTAAGCTTTTGTCAAAAGTGTGTTTTTGCCATTTTTAGGCTTTTTGGACCCTTAAAAGCGCTTTTAATTTTTTTACCAAACGAGTACTTTTTCCTTCAAACGGATTTTTTGAATGTTAAAAGTACTTTTAAGACCCTCAAACGCAATCCGCTCTTAGATGCTCAAGAAATATATGACACAAGCTAGATTGCAATAATTTGTATGAAATTTATATCTCCGATCCATGATGACAATGAAGAGTTTTTTTTTTTTTTTTTTGGTTGTAATAAAGTTTGAAGAGTTTTCTAGTATAAAGTTGTAGACGTCAGCATAAACGTTTGAATAAAACAAAAACGTAGCCACTAGTAATGGCTTTTGGGGTTGCTTGATGCTTCAAAATATAATAATGGGCGGATGGGGACCCGCGTGCCTCACCAGACAACAAAATCTGCATCTTCTTCATTTTTCCCAAAAGCCAATTTGAATCCTTCAACGTGGGCATCGAAGGTTACGGCCGAGTTTGCCACCGATGACCGGGATCGGGAGCTTGGGTGAGGTAGCTCACGGTTTGCTTAGAAAGAAAAGGAGAGATAGGACCATAAATAAAAAAATGCCCAAGTACAAAGGAGGCTTGGGACGGAAAAAGTGAAGTGGGATGGCAAAATGATAATATAAAAAAAATAAATATTAAATGCAAAATTACTTTTTGGTCGCTCTACTATACTTTTTTCATTTATTTATAAAAAATAAAAATAAAAATAAAAAATAAATGAAAAGAGAGTGGAACAGTGAAGTTGAAGATGATGAACCGATCGAACCGCTGAATTGTTTCACATATGACACAGATAGATAGATCCAGGGTCAGAATAATTCTTTTACACATGATTTAGTTTCCCACTCTATTGTTGTCCAAGTCATTCAACCAACAAAACATGTAGGATTAGGAAGAAACTCCACATGAATAATTAAGCAATTAGCCAAATAAATGACAAAATGGGAATACATGGATACATAAGAGAAACCGTACTATAAAATGAAATGAGCTCTAAGATTCTTCTTGTACATGATAATAAGAATTGGCATAATGGTGGATGATAAATATGAATCATGAGTCTACTAGACGAATAATGTTAAAAAGGGGGTTTAAAAATCAACTGCATTCAAAAGCTTACAAGATGATCAATGCCAAAGCTTCATGCAAAATCCAGCAGGCACCACAGATGATCTCTTGCTTGAAATACTTTCTGAAAAGGTGTCCACAAGCTGCTCAGCAAGACATGCTGGATCTTCAATAAAAGTATCCACAAAAACCTTCACAATCCTTACTTCTTGTGGGGTCGCCCTCAAGCTATACCAAGTCAGGAATTTCTGCCTGAAATTCTTCTCTATATGTCCCTCACACTCTAACCATCTGATTATCTTCACATAATACTCAAAATCCCTATCTGAAGTACCGTTTGCCGCACCTCCCTCGTCCCGCCTTTCTAGCATTCTCTTTTTCGATGTGCTGCCATCTTGGGGTTCCTCTCCTTTCCCAATCCCATTTTCCAGATCCTGGCTGCATGATTTGGATCTCACGTTCCTTCCTAACCCATCCTTTACTTCCAACTTGCATGGAGTGATGGGCAAGCCAGCTTCAGAATTACTGACAAACGGCACACATTCCATTCCTGTCCGAACCGGGGAATTTGACCCATCATCAGTGCTCATGTCCTCAATAATTTGCCCATCTTGAGAGCTCTTGTTCTTGAGCTTTATGACATCAGAATTGGGCTCAGCACCAACTGTCCCCATGGCACGTTCCTCATCCAACAATGAAATAACATCTGCTGCACATGCGGTTCCCTCTTCACCCTCAGGGCAGTTCAAAGTATCATCAGCACATAATTTCGCAGATTTAAATTTATCAGTGTCCTTGCTATAATTAAGATAATTGTCTGCTCGGTTATAAGCTTGGTCATTGTATGGAGTAATGTTATTAGTTTCATCCTCCACTGAGGAAGGATTAGAAAGGCTACTACAGTTGGTAGCTGGGCTTTCACTTCTTTCAGTTATGAAGCTGTTTAAGACTTCATCATCAGCACTGCCTGTTGAGAGACAAACTTCACACATGCCCAAATCTCTTGTACCATTAACCGAAACGACTTTAAATCTATACTCTGTAGCTGGAGTTAGTCCAGTAACAACAAACCTTGTATTTGGCGCAACAAGTTTACAAGTAGGTTCTGCTGGATAATCCATATCATGAGCCTTACGATGCCATAAGGTATAACCAACAGTATCTTCCGGTGAAGAATCTTCTGAACCCAAAATCACAGTGACAGATGTTGCATGGACATCTACAAATCTGACAATATTGGGAGCAATCATGTTTGAATCTGTAAATGTTGAAGGGCAAAAAACAGAAGAACCGTTATTACTTTTTCCCAATTCTCGATAATTCAAGACCCCAAAACACATCATAAAAGATAATAATATTTCAGGTAGTGAAGTTGCAACGCGTGCAACAAGGAAACTAAACAACCTTAACTCAAATTTTCAATAAATAAAAAACTAGATAAACTCAAATTTAATTTACTAGGACAATGTAATTATCCGCATGTTGCTAGATCACAAAAACCAACTTGTAACAAAAGACTACCTTGAATCACAAGATCAGGCAATGGATGCAAAAACGTATTGGAATGCATCGAGTCCAGTGACTCCACAGCCAAGGCACAGAGTCTCTGAACCTCTGGTCCTGAAGAAAGCCTGTTCACTATACCCCTACCCATCTTTACAGGTAAACCAGTTAAAGGACCCACTTCAGCTTCAAGCTTCTTAACAGCTTCAACAATGATCTCATAAAGCTTTTGATACTTCTCAGTCCCATTTAAGAGCTTTTGGCTCAAGGACACGCGATAGCACAGTATGTCAACTCGTCTGGTATCCTTTGCGGTCATCAGTTGTTTTCTCCAGCATCTACATACATTTGCAAAATCAATCTCAATCAGACAATATTTTAAGTCTGCTTTATTTTTTGAATAAAAGTATCAGGTCACACAATCAATATTGAAGATTAGTGTAATTTCAAATAATATGCTTACTTTTAAATGTTTAATCCAGGCACAAGGTGAGAAATCCATATTGAATTTATATAGGAAAGGTTATTATCATCATATGTTAATATGACATTAGACAGTTACTTTCCATAAACCCAGTTCAGGAAACAGTGAATGGCTCAACTCCAATTCAGAATGAAAACAAATACGGCTATTAAAAATGAGTAATGCTAAACACACTCCCACTCTCATGCTCCCAGACATGGCTTTTAAAATCACCATTAGATTTGGAATGAATTACCATTGAATTTTAATCAAATAGTGATTTTCAAAGCCATGTCAGAGAGTAAGGGAGTGAGAGTGTGCAACATTTCTCATTAAAAATTAGCCTATTGTAGCTAAGGGCTGCAGGAATACATTTCTAACCTAAAAGTGCATTTTTACTTCCCAAGACAGGGTAAGAAAGTCCAAAAAAAAAATTTTAAATAAAAAATAAAAAATAAAAGAAAGAAAGAGAGGAAGAAGAAGAAAGAAAGGAGAAAAGAACAAAAATAAGAAAGGGGTATAATTCAACATGTATATGGCCTCACCCGACATTAGTTAGATTACTTATAGATTGAATAATTCAAATAAATCCATAAACCATAAAGGTAGACTTGTTCTAATTTTGGTTTGAATTATTGGAGCCAAATGATATACATTTTTACCAGAATTTGGATGAGGGAAAAATAAAGCATCTACCTTTTATTTTTATTTTTTTAAAAAAAATCATTAAATTTTTTCTCTGTTATCTCTTGTATGAGAACCCTTACTGAATATATTGAATTATTATAAAATATGGGTAAGAATGGGTGAGACCATCAAGATTGATAGAACATTTCCGCATCATAGACTATCCCATTATTCCAATATATAATATGTCCCTCCAAAAAAGAAAAAAAGAGAAAGAAAATAAGAACCCAACAACATATGCTTGACCCTCAAGTCGATGAACAAATAAACAAAACTGGAAAACAGACTCAAGTACTTAAACTACTCATCATTATATAATGATCAGTTTTATCATGAGAGAGAGGCAGAGAGAGAGTAAACATATGGTGCAACCAATATGGAATGTCACATTAAAGCATATGCCCAACAATGCAGCAAATCTACATTATCAATATATAGCCATCTGAGTTCTATCTTTATTAGCCAAGTTCCAGAAGTATTGCATTTAAGAAAAAAAAAACACATAAAAGTGCAGACACTACAATTTGGAGTTGCAGGCAGAGATTAATATAACTTTCTGTTGAAAACTTTTGATAAAATAGCGTGCAAATGCTACTCAATCACATGCAAGAAATAAGAATCACTTGAGAAGAAGATTGAAGGAAGGCTCAATGGCTTTAATATTGCACGAAAAGATTCCATCGGTGATAATAAGTCATTTAGTAAGGTAAGTTGCATAAAAGATTTGATTGTTGACCATCCCCTGAAGTTTCTTAGAAATACTGTTGAACTCTTAAACAAGGAGATATTTAATTAAAGGAAACCTCGTATATGAAAAACTAAATAAACTAAAACTAATCAAGTTGGAGAAGTGCTACACTTACTAAATTTTTCCCTCAAAAGTTAGTTTACAAATGATGTGTCATCATAAATGAGATCTATTATTTTGGAAAATGTGTCAAAATCTCATGGGATAGTAACACATCACTTAGGGAAAAAATTGGGAAGTATAGCATTTCTCATCAAGTTGCACTACAATCCTATCCCATATCCCTGCACTTTAAATCTAGTAGGTCCTGACTCTTGAGCCATTTAAGATCCAAAGGAAGGTCCACCTAATGAAAGGTTCCCACTCATAAATTTCTGATTTCATATTATCTCAATGGGCATAAAAGAAATCCAATGACTTGTCTACCACACAATTATCCATTTCCTTAGTGTTTCCACTTTTTTACATACACATATTACAATTCATTCATTCTTCAATAACAATCCATCCAGTAAAGCTGGTCTTATGGACCATTCAAGAGGATTAATGTTTTATGTTAGGGATGCACCATTCAGTCATTCACGTCTAGACACTGATATTTGCTATCAAACATCTAAACTAAAAATCTCCCATTATAATCCTATTGAAGAAATGAACCTCAATCACTCCAACCCAAAGGATAGATGGGATCACGTGAGAAAACATCCAAACTAAATTAAATTTCAAGGTTAATAGGAAATTAGTATATGCGGATTCATTAGAACAAGGTATACAAAACAACAACTTAGAGGCCTAAAAAGTGCCAAGACTTACAAAAGAACATAAGACCATAGTTCACAAAAGTACAGAATGAGATGTATGTGCATGAAAGCCTAAAAGCCACTAGATGGACAATCTAACAGTGTCTATATCACTCTCTACTTCAAAAATCCTCAAAATTCTTCCCTTTCAAAGGGGCCCAAACAATGTAAAGAGAGAAGAACCTAAACAGTGTAGGTTCCCATTAATTATACCAAGCTGTCTAATTCATCGAAAACTTCAGAACTACGACCACGAGTCAGGCAAGAAAGAAAAATAGATAAAAAGACATTTAGCTGATTAGGAATTGGCATTGAAGAGAACTCAGCATTGGGGGTCAAGAAGAGAACTATAAACCCATTTGAAACCAAATCTGAGCCATGTGGATGCCCTGTCTTATCACATGAATATTGTAAAACTACTTGAGCATTAGAAAATTCCAGAGCAATCCGCTGTCAAAATCTGGTTATCAGTAAAACCCAGTGCCCTAGAAGGAGCTCATTTTTGGCTCTACATGCAATCCTTGAATGGCCTCATTGTTGTTCTCATAATTATTGCTATCAGATGGCATTTTATGGCAATGATTTATGCACTTTTAAGTTCTATTCCTTTTCTAGAAAGTAAAAGGAGTTTATCAGAGACTCTAGACAGAAAGCGGCACCACCCAAGTACAAGAAGCACACAAGAACGGACATCAAAACAAAGAAAAAACACCAAAACTTATGTCTGTAGATATATAAAATCAGTGAAGCTCACAAATTCAACCAAGCAAAAGAAAGAAGATGAAAATCCAATAAAACAAGCTTGGAGATCTGTTTCTCCACCCTTGTGAACACCATGTGATGCAGCACAACAGTAAAAGACCGAGAAGAAAGGAGGAGGAAGAAGAAACGGGCGAGAGAGAGAGGAGAAGCCAAAGAGGAGAATAGGTGTCAATTCATTGTTTATTCATCAATAGTTGACAACCACAATATAAAATTAGATTTAACTAGAGTAGGAAATAAACCCTAACCCTAGTGACACTTGGACTGACAGCCCACTAAAAATAACATAAACCCCAAGTCTAATAAATAAACAGCATAACAATAGAAAGGAAAAAAATACCAATAACAAAAGTGTCTCCAGCTCTCAAATCACCCAGCCACAAAGTCTTAGGTTGGGTCATCCTCCATTGTCAGCATCAAAACTCACGTGTAACCACTAGCCTGTATCTGGTGTCTGCACCGGCTCTCCTGGGGTGAGAAGAACTCAACCCCATCAAGTGTAGCTCCTGGCAGCTTTGGTAGTACTCCAACAGATCAGAATCAAGCTGTTGCAACGTGTACCTGGTTATCCGTTGCATTCTAAGTCTGGTCAGCCCCTCCAACAAACTAGGAAGCATTGAACTCCTCCATCCCTGATGGTGCGGTGGCGTTTGGTTGTGGGTAACAGTGCAGATATGCCGTGAGAAGGAAATGCAGTACGCTTACGGTGGGGTGTTTGTGTGGTTGGCTGTTTGGGCGGCAAAATAGAATATTGATATGGGTTGTTTAGGACTGATGGAGACACTGGGATAGAAACAGATTATGGATCGAATATTGAAACGGGAGATAGAAACAATGGGCTTCGGTGGTGTGAGGGGCATGTGCAGGGTGGTGTATAGGATCACACGACTGTTGGTAGAAAACAATTGCAAACGCTCTCATACCAAATTTGATGCAGCACAACAGTGACAGGCTGAGCAGAAAGTAAGAGGAAGAAGAAGAGACGAGAGAGAAAGAGAAGAAATATAATAAGAGCAAACGAGGGAAGAGAGAGAAGAAGACAAGGAGGAAGAAGGTAGAGGAGAATAGGCGTCAATTCATTGTTTATTCATCAAAAGCTGATAACCACACTACAGAAATAGGTGTAAATAGACTAGGAAATAATCCCTAACCCCAGTGACCCCAAAAACAAATGAGAAAAGAAAACAAAGGACCATCAATTTCATGCTATATAGGTCAATGCCAAAGCAAGTGGTCGACAGTTTCAGCGTCATGCTTTGACATATAACAGCTGCTAACAACAAAATGCTTACTCTCATGAAGGTTCTCCAAATATAGGATATGACTTAAGGCAGCAGTGCACACAGAAAAGGTAACCTTAACTAGACTTAACCCCAAAAAATAAAAAGAAGAAGAAAGAAAACCCACTTTCCACACGCTGTTATGGAGGAATGGTTCCCTTGAAATCTCCCTCAACACCTTAAAGTACGACTGAACCTACTTGCCTGCCAACACAGTGCATTATCACCCACTCCTACACCTTTATTGATTAAAGCATTGAAAATAAACCATTGATTGAATCCAATTTCTAACATTAATTAGCCTCCTAAATCTTTGAATCCAATGTAACATCCCCACTGACAATCCATATAATCTGCCACAGTAGCTCTCTTATTCATAGCTATGCAAAATAGATCCAGAAATAGATTCTCCACAGGCTCCTTGCCGTATGAAATGTCCCTCCAGAAGAGTACCTTCCTCCCATCACCCACCTTGATAACAGTATGAGACCAAACCCATCCACTTCTAATAACTTTCTGCAAACCCACTCAAGAAGTTAGTACTGCACCCAATCCTCCCCTCTCCCCTGCCCATACTTCATCCCAATCACCTTCCTCCAAAGATTGTCTCTCTCATCCGCAAACATCCACAACCATTTATCCTTCAACACCCAATTAAACATCCCCAATTTAAACACTCTCCTTTTCTGCCAATGGTAATCTAACATGATCTCACTTAACCAAATGATTCTTAAGCCTATCATCCAATCACATAATCTAAAATAATTTGACGATGGTGCACACAGAGACAATGCAATCCTCTAATCAATAACAAATCAAAGTCTACGTTATAACCAAAAGAGTTATATTGAGAGCTCAGGAAAAAAAAAACAAAAACAAAACAAAACAAAAAGATTATTAAAAAATCATTCCTTGACAATGGAGGGTACAAAGAGCAGAACAGAACTAAAGCACAATGTTATGCAGTTAACTCAACAAACTGCGTAAATTACAACAACAAAAACAGTGTCTATATCCCACTACATAAAGACCATAACAAATAGGACCTGGACCAACAAAATTTACTTGTACATTTTCAGCCACTAAATGTTCATAAGACCACAACAACACCTATATACCAAGTTACTCACAGTAAAACTTTTAACTTTGGTTGTATCACTTGCTAATAACTATGCTTAGAAATTTTTTACCATGTCCATGGTCAATATTGTTAAAGATGGACTTTTTTTTATTTTTTTTGATAAGTAAATATTGTTAAAGATGGACTTAATCTGCATAGGGGAAACTTGAACAAATAAAAACGAACGTCCTATACTAAGGCACAACTTTATATAGCTCAACAAACATGAGTATAAGAATAGAAATATCAAGTGGGAATATTTACCCAAGCAAATCATTCAGTTTCCCACAAGATACACAATTAAAGCTCCCATCAAGTCCAGCACATCGTCCATCTTTGGAAATTCCAGAAGTTTCATGTTTTAGAGCACACTCCAGATGGCAGGACATGCCACATGAATTACCTTGATATGGAGGCTCCGAGCTGCAAATCAACCACAGGCTAGGATCCTTGTTGTCATCATACCGATAACAGATGCAACATGAACATCTTTTGCAAAATGCATCTACTCGAGTTAAGATAGCTCTGCAAGCTGAGTTTTTGCAGTATATAGTGTTACCTAATTCACTGCCACCATTACTGTTTGAAAGATTGTTTGTTGGAGCAGTTAGTCGAGATGGGTGATCAGTTTTCCTCTGCCTTTTGGTAGCTCTTTGGGCAAGTGCAGGGGAAGACGGTTGTTCAAGGTCAATTACGGCCTCATGCCCCCCTGATTTCTTTTCAGATACAATTTTCAAAAGATTCTCTATAATTTTCAACTTCGTCAAGCCAGTATATTTCCTTTCTTTTCCCATCTCTGCACACAGGATTTGTAAAATCTCCTGACGGCTCCATGACTGAAGCATCTCGGAGGCACCATGTGACCACTTTGATATTTCATAGACTAGTTCTCTCTTTTCCTCCATACTCAACTTACTGCATTTCGATGGATCAAGTGTAACTCCTAGCATTGAGGAAAAGGAAAACATATATCAGTATAGCAAATAGAAAGAAGAGTCAAACAAATCAAAAAAGGTAGGTACTTGAACAAGGTCCTAAAATGAAAAAATTCAAGAGTAAAACACTCTTAGAAAAAAGAGAGAGCCTATTTGTAAAACAAGAAAAGTCAATCTGAGTCAGAAGAAAATTGCATCAGAACCCCGAAATTATTAATATTCCCACTATGCCTTCTCTTAGCTAGGATGGTGCCTTTGATGGAGCTTGAACCCAAACAATTGACATGTCACAAGAGGAAACCAAAAAGATCATGAGATCACGAGCAAGAATACATAATCAACAATCTCATATGCACCCAAATTGCAGTCAACTAAAATCTATTGCTAGATAATTACAAGAATAACTTGAAAAGCTAAATGTGAATCATCTTTTGGTTCTCCTGAAAACTTAAAAATAAAAAGAAATCCAGCTACTAGTTATGCCACAATAATTTAACAAATGGTTGACTCGCATTAACAAAGACACCCCAACTACATCAAATATACTAGGAATTTTATTGGTCACTCCCATGTAATTGGGTAAAGAGCCCATAAAGCCGGGAGTGGTTGTGGGATTAAGTCAAACTTCATTTGACTTTGAAATGCATCAGGTTCTACACTTCCCTCGGGGCTGCCACATGGGTGTTTTGATACGGTAGCTTGCTAGTTTTATACCAACCCAAGCATAATATATAAGCTTGCTTCTTTGATATAAAGACATGCCTCTCATATAAAGCATAGATATAATAACATAAATAGATAAAGACACCAGTGGCATTATATCGCCAGATAAGATACAGCTAACCAACTCAAAAATTCAACCACCACAAAACAGTTTCCAAAGAAATTACACAAAGTCATAACCCATCCTGTAGAAGGTGATCCAGAAACACCAAAATCTCCCCAAAAAAAAAAAACTTGACCAAATTTACCGATAACCATGGAAACCCCACAAACTCCAATCAACACCCAGAACATTAAAAATCGCAAACAGCACAATGTTCTGCAACCTGAATGCCATGCAGATTAGAAACCCTTCCAAGGATTTTCTCTTAGCACCTCAATAAGCAAAAGATGAACCCAGACATTATAACTTCCAAAAGACCAATCTAAAAACCAATCCACAATAATCAGAACCCAGAAGTGATTGCAAAAAAAGTTTTCTGCATAGAAACAGAAACAAAATAACGATTAGAAACAGAGAATAAAAGAGAAAAAGGGATTTTACCCTCGAAAGAAGAATCCATGGCCAACGGTGTTAAAAATGAAGAAACCAATCAGCACAGCACATTACCAACCCCAACCCGACTTATCTGTACCTGAAAAGGAGAGATGGAAAGCCTCCTCAGGACACAACCACAGAGAACCAGAACCAAATATGGTAAAGAAAAAAGCATATATATATATAGAAACAAAAAAAACAATTAAAAAAAAAAAAAAAAAAAAGGAAATTGACCCATATAAAAGGAAGAAAGAGAATGGAATAACATAACCAAGAAAGGATAGTTGAAATTCTGGCAAAACCAAGGAATCCATGACTTGTGACACCAACTGTCTCCCTCCCTCTTTCTTCTGGGTCCTCTTGGTGCGTTTTTTTCCTTTGGATTTCAGGACCCTAAGCAGTCGTGAAAGGTAGAGAGATTCGAGGACGACTCCTTCCTTCCTTCCTTCCTTCCTTCCCCCCTTTGATAAATGGGAGCAGTATGGAGAGAGAGAGAGAGAGAGAGAGAGCTTCTCTTAACGCCCACTTTTTCAGAGAGAGAGAGAGAAGGAGAGGTTCCAAAATCAATGCTTACTAACAACTTTTACTACCCTATCTACCTATGAATGAGGCTTTTTCTTTATTTATCTATTTATTTATTTATTTTTGAGCCCTGCGAATGAGGAAATGCAAAAGTGGCTGCATGTCAATTTTTTATTATTATTGTTTCTTTTATTTCTTTATTTCCACTTCTGACTTTACGCTACTTTTTCCTTTTTATTTTCTGTCCGTATGCTAATCGTCCAGCGTGTTAAATTACTAACCTCACCTTCCTGCACGTTATTTTTGTTGATGATGGTTGGTGAAGACTACTCAAAGAGTTTCGACGTGTGAATGGTTAATTCGTCCTTCCAAATGCAAATATATTTTAGATTTAGAAAATAGAGGGGGTCTATAATGAAGGCCTTTTGTTTCTAGTCTTATCCTAATCCTTGAGTGTTTGTGCACGTCATGTTTTTTAAATATTAAATTAGTGTAATGATCCTCGTAAAATGAATTTGCCTTTGGTAGTGCAATAATAATAATAATAATAATAATAAGGCACCCATGTTTTGGGTTTTTAATGGTTTAAATATAATTTCAAATTTTTTATTTTTAGAGAAGAAAAAAAATACAAACTTAAGTGTTGTACCCAAACTTAATGCCATCATTTTCTTTGAGTGATTCACTTCAACTTATTTCTTCTTTCACTAATCAAATTATTCCAATTGATTGGAAATTAGATTTGTTTATGTCCACGCGATGATTGCTTGCCGCCAATTTAGGGAGAAGCTACAAGAAAGAAAGAAACGTTAGAGGGTGGCAAGCGGACTCGACGAAACCCCTCCGATGACAAGAAAAAACTTAAGCATAATGTAAAGATAAGAAGATATACATGGGTAAATACTCCATTGACTCCTTTTATAAGCCATTGTCTCTCATCCTTTCTCCTAAGTTATTGACATGGAGATTCTCTCCTATATTTGTTAGACGGGCACATGTGTCACTAGGGGGGTCGTTAGTTAAGCTTGCAGGGCTTTTTGATCAATGGCTGGGAGCTGCATTTGGAAAACAATAGGCTCGTGTTCTTTGCTGGGTCGTTCGGGATGTAATCCTATAAATCCTTCAGATTCTAATCGTGAGACGCTAGTTTTTCTACCGATTTTCTGTGGGTAACCCTTCTTAAAGGGACTATCAATAGTTCAGCCCTCTAATTTATCTTATAAGCTCGTCAATTTGTAGATCTTATGCCAGTCTCGTTCTTTTGCAAAGTTGATTGTAGTACAAATTGACATGTGTATTATCTCATTAGATGGACCTCTTCTACTAACAAAAGTCCCTGTCCTCAATTGTGGTTATCCCTATTTAGGCTATTTGTGATCTTAACCCACCTTAGGGCTCAGTTCATCCTTTGTTGTATTTGTTTTTTTTTTTTTTTTCTTTTTTTTACATGTCCGCACAAGAGGGGGAGGAGAAATTTGAACTAGTGACTTTCGTTTTATAAGGTGTGATTTCCCGTCAATTAAGCGACCTCTCGGAGACTATTTGTTTTTCTTTCTATTTGTCTTTGTTTGCTTCAGCTTTTTCTTTTTTTGTTTCATTTGCTCCCAAAAAAAAAAACCAGCAAAATGCTGTGCTCTTTTCCTATTTTTATATAATTAAATGGGCAGCTAGCTCATGTGCTAGATGGAAGGCCCTCATAATTAAAAGGCACATAGTTTCGATGCACCAATGACATCAACGGAAAGAAGGATCTATATGTCTTTTCCCAAGCAGCACTCAAATTATTCAGGGTAATTTTGTTGCATGCACCAACGAGGCAATGACACCAAAAAAGGAGGACGTTCTGCGCCCCGCAAATAACTGTCCTATGACTCCTATATATTAACTGTCAGACGGCAAAAAGTGACCTTAGGAAATATATATATATATATATATATATTACAAAAAAGAAAAAGTTGACCTTTTGTCTTCCTTCTAAATGCAAAAACTTGACTTTTATTTATTTATTATTATTTAAAAAAAAAAAAAAAAAAAAAAAAAAAAAACAACTTGAATTTTTTTTGTTTTTGAAGAATGATAGTGTTCCCCCACGCCAACCATTGCCTTATAAGTATGTTATATTATTGGACCTATATTAATTATGGTTGCGGCTTTGGGTAGTTTTCTTGTCTTATTAGCAAAAAAAAAAAAAAAACATGTCCTTTCTTTTTTTTGAATAATGTTCTATTTCACACAAAAACTAGTAGCTTTTATAATTTTTTTTTTTTTTTAATAAAAGTTGATCCAAAAATTGATAATCCATACCACATTAGCATAATGTGATCGGGGTAGCATTATGGTGTAAAAGATGGCATTTTTCTCCTTTCTTTCTTGGATTCCCAATTGGGAAAGAGATCCCCACGTTAAAGATAATGGCCTTGGAATTATGCAAAGTATTTTATTCTTCAACCAGGCCAAAAAAGAAAAAGAAAATATGAAGAAATGAAGCATGACAAGAGTGACCAAAAAAAAAAACAAAGGACAATTTCAGCAATTACATGTTCTTCCAAGCAAGCAAGAGGGAAAAAAAAAACAAAAAAAAATTCTTAGTTTGGAATTTTTACAACTTAGGTCTTTAACAAATGACATGTATTTTTTAAGCATGTGAGAAACATATGATTTCTTATTAATGCTATTAAAAAAGCAAGTAGTACTACATATTCGTCTTCTATTTCACTCTCATGCTGTTGAGTTGATGTAGTAGTATCTATAAACCTTTTATATATGAAGTGAGCCGTTGGAAAGGCCCACCGAACCTAATTCTCATTGGGCCACAAAAAGGAAATGACGGGCTACTGAAGTGGGCCCGTAGAAAGACCCACTTAAGAAACTCCAACAAACGGTGTCTAACCTGTAAGGAAGAGGCCCAAGGCCATACGAACCGGCCCTAGTTGACCCAGGCCTGCATAGTGAAGAACAATCATCATATCCCTCCCGGCTTAAAAATCCTGCAAAGTAAGGGATGAGTATCATTCCTAGCTAACGAACTCTCTAGATAGATAATATTTGAAAAGTAGTTACAGGATCTTTTAAAGATATATGTCAAACCTCTCACTCAAAATGGAAAATCCAGCTGAGTAAGGGACGTTTATCATTTCTACCTAACAAACTCTCATAAATGATATTTGAAAATAGAGATGGAACTAGAATGTTTAGTTTTCTTGATGGGGCAAAAAAAAAAAAAATTTGGGGACCACCCTAACCAGCCAAGGGGTGGTTCCACCCCTGATTGAAAAGTAGTTACCCTCTCACACAGAAAGGAAGAATCAAGGTAATTCTAACTCTAGCCTCGCCATGAGTGACAACTAGTCTAACAATATCAGTCTTTAAAAAAAATATATATATTAAAGACGGATAAATACTGCCACAATGTAATATAGGAGTGAGATAAAAAAAAAAAAGTATTTAGAATTATTTTAAAAGCATATTATTAAAAAATATCTGGGTGGTAGGATCTATAAGAAATTCCTATTAAAATAAATAAATAAAAAGGATGGTGCCTTGGGTGTCTCATGTGCTCAAGGCTTTGATATGAATGTGCACGACGTGGACACGGGATTTTCGCGTTATGAATGTTTCCAAGACATTACAGGTAACGAGAGCCTCCTCTTTTTGGAGACATTCAACAACTATGGATAAGCTCCTCTCGTCGTTTCTTGTGCCAAATTGATGCTTGACACGTGTATATATATTTCAACTTTTGTGGGTGAAATGGCTTTTCACTTTTCTTCTTTTCTTTTATTTTTTATATTTTTAATTTTCCACCCCCCTAAGATTCATAACTTTGGCTCCGTGAAAATTAACTAAAAATCTTAATGGTAAAGGAATTGAAAGGAGCTAACATTCATATTGCAACTCTTTGACCTTTTCTCGCATTTGATTAAAAAATATATATATATATATATATATATATATTTTGCAACTCTTTGGATGACATTGCAAAATCCATATTAGTTTATAAGAATAAATAAGGGAAAACTTCATAAACCTCTCACGAATTTTTATTCATTTTAATATTACACTTAAATGTTTAAAAATTCTCAATTATGGGTACGAATTTGCAATTTATTTTAATTACCCCCATTCTGCTACGATTTTTTATTAAATTTAGTCAAAATTTTCCAAATACCATTATTTTTTATTATAAAAAAAATATAAAATATTGTAAAGATGTTGCAAAAATATTTTTTTATATAACAAAATAAGCACATGAATCTTTACAATTTTCTATTTTATTTTTCAATTATATAATTTTGACAAAATTTAATGAAAAATTCCAACAGGTGGGGTAATTGAAAAAAATTGAAAACTCGATACCTTTAATTAAAAGTTTTTGAACTTCAGATGAGTAATTTCAAACCGATGAAAGTTGATTGAGGTTTTCTAAAGTTTTCCAATAAATAAAGTTTCCGAAAAAACATGACACGGAGAGTATTATTGTTATTTTAAATCACGTTAATCAAAATCGAAATGATTAATTTTAGTAATTTGGAGAGTCAAATTCCAACTTTGATTTTTAATTTAAGAAAATATTACAATTAAAGTCAAAATTCACGGAATAAGTGCAAATTTCCCAAACTTTTAGAGCTTACGTGACACATATTTCATGCCATATGACCTTGAAGCAAAACCACGTGGAACAGCCTAATTGGTGTCCGCAAAATTAGTGGAATTTTCAAATATGGTTTGAAAATGACAAATGCCTAACAGGCCGAAAAGTGATTATCTAAAGATAAGGGGGTGCGCTAATTGGGCGCCGACAAATAATTTTGTGGGAAAGGTTTCACATCACATCAATGGATAAATAGTGGAGGAAGTGGCATTATTGTTCTCTTGCCACGTGCCTTCCTATCATGCACAGCCTGAATTATTCATATTATTTTAATAATGAGCAAATCTTTCACCTGGTTAATCATATGGGATCCCTACTATTCGGTCATGCTGAGTTTTACAGCCTTTAATCTAATTTTGACACACTACATGAAATAGGACGAAATACCATATTTTTTTAACAAAATTCACCGCATCTCTTTTTTCCTTCATTCCAACTCTTGAACTAACAAACAAACACCTAAACCACCTCCACCCCCACTGAATGCCACCGCCGGAAATCTCCAAAAGCACCTTCCGATCCACCAAAACCCACCTCAACCGTTTGTCTAACCATCACCAAAATCATCTACAGATTTTAGAAATAAGTGTTTACGGGATGAATAACTTTGAACTGAACAAGAACAAGAACAAGAACATGACAATGGAAAACAAATTCTTCCTCTCTTTCAGATTTTTTCTTGACATTTTTCCATACCAGTGAGATTTGAGCTAAGGTCTACCCCCAACCCCTAATAATCTCACCTAAAATAAAGCAAACCGACCCAAAGGTCCCAATCGGACAACAAATCGCAAGCAGTTATCGGTGGAAAACTTCGGCAGCGGTGGCATTCGGAAGAGGAGAGCCACAAGAAAACTCACCTCCACTGAAGCCCAAACCGAACCAACCCAGAAAACCCACCCCCATTGGAACCCAACCGGAAAACCCATCAACCAACCAGCCACCACCCCCATTCCAAACAAAAAAGAGAAAACCTACCAAACAGAAAACTCACACCTGTTGCAAGCCACCACCGACAACCCGATTGCAAGCACCCACGTTGTTCACGACCAAAAAAACTCACCCCCATTGAAAAACCCATCACCCAACCAACGACAACCCCCATTCCAAACAAAAAAGAGAAAACCCATCACCCAACCGGCGACCACCCCCATTCCAAATAGAAAAGAGAAAACCTACTTTGCTTGAAGGAACAAACCTTGTGAAAGGGTGGTGGAGAATGCGTGTTGGGCAGTGGTTGGCGACGAATAGGTGTTGGGCAGGGGGCAACGAATAAGATAAAAAATAAGGTTTTTTTTTTTTTTTTTTTTTTTGGTCTTTGGATTTAAAGATCCAATGTTTTTGTTCATATTCTATTAGGTGATTCTAGCTGACGTGTAGGTATTCTATTGGATGCTGCAAAAATAATGTTTTGCAGTTGGTCTTGATAGAAGATTTTCCCTAATCATATTTATAAGGGAAATGGTAGATGCTCTCTCAGGCCTTGTTCGATTCGCAAATAGACCCCTAGAAATGAATAGTTAATCCTATGGTATAGCTATTCCTTTGTTTGGTTACACACTATTCCTATGAATAGTTTATTCCCTTGGGAATACCAATCTCATACACACATGATTAGCTAAGCCACTCATTAGCTAATCATTAAAGAATAAAATACATTTTTTTATAATTTTTTTTTAAAAAAACTTAAACCAAAACAAAAGGCAATATAAAAAAATAAAAAAAATGAAAAATAAAGTGGGTGGCTTGACCACCTATTGGGGTGGTCGACCGCCCACAAAAGAGGTCAGGGGTGGTTGCACCATCCCCAAACGCCTCGAGGGATCACCCCTGAGCTGTCTGGGGTTGGTGCGATGTAATGCCTCGAAAATTAATTAAATGGTAATTAACTTCATCATTCGTTTCCCAACCTTATTCTACTCCAAACAAGACTCAAAGACCTCTATTCATCGAAAAGAGAGGATATCAAGCAGCGCAAAGTATTAAAATTCTATAAACATAATCATTACAACCAAAGCATCTACCAAAGAACATCAAATAGCTGAAATTATACTATACACATTATCGTTACAAGGGATCTACGCTATACCTCAATATGCAAGCATGCATCAAAGCTCTAAGTATACAGCATAACCCATAAATACTAGTTACTATGAGTACCCACCTAAGCATGCAATAAGACCTCAAATATCTCCCGGATCGAATCCTCCACAATAATCGGATGTTTCGCGGTATCCATCTTTTGCTAAACTATCTATGACAGCATAGTTGTACATATGGAGAAAAAAGGAAATAATACAAGGGTAAGTCCGACGACTTAGTGAGTATAAATGCACATGACGTACCCGTCATTAAATAGTAAACTCAGTTGTTTATAAAGCATATGCAACATTATGAGATGACAATTTATCCCGGATGTGATATAGATAGAATATATGCTTATAATCATGAGTAATAGTAATAGTTCAATCGTATGGTCTACCTGATACATTACTCCTTCTCAGCATGGTTGATGCTATCCCAAGGAACCTGTAACACAACACCGGTGCCCCGGATATTGCACGCTACCGTATATAACATTAGGGGCACAACCAAGTCCGACCTTGGGTGGCCCACACCATTAATGATGTATGTCCTGTAGTGACCATGTATAGGGAATGGCTGCGCCTTGGTCAGGAAACCATTGAATCCAAAGCCCACACACACACAAATTTGACCATAAATTTAACCTGTATAGTAAGCTCATGGCCGTTATACCACACGTACCGGTGTACTATGTCATACGATACAATTAGTCGTATCAGTCTTTTACATGTAATGTTTTACAAGTCTCATTGTTATCTTACTAACCAACACACGTTTTCACAAAAGAGAGTTCACAGTAGTTCCAAAATGTATTTCATGAGAGTTGCAAAGAATGCATATTTGATATATATATATATATATATAATAGACATGCAATGCGGGAAAAGTAACAACAAGCATCCACGTGGGTTTGTACTCACCTTGATCGTAAGGCTCCTCTATAAAATTCTCTTGAGGTTCCATAACCTCGAATACTGAGAAAAGCCCTACCATTAGTTCCAATCCAATTAAAACGAACTTAAAACATAAAAACAGAGGCTATCGGACGATTTGCCAAAGTGGCATTCCTTGGAACACTTTTGATCGTACGTCCAAGTCCGTGGTCGTACGTCCACCCAGAAGGCTCGTATGTCTAATCTCGTAGTCGTACGCCCGCTCAGAGAGTTTCAGGTAGAACTTCATTTGGTTTAATCGTCCTCATATCCTCCCAAACTGGTTTTAAAGCTATTAAAAGGATTTTTAGGACCTCCTATCTCCAAATAAGGCCTCCACACAAAAGGAAATAGACCCAACAAGAATCAAACGCTAACCTAAGCTTAAACTAAGATTAAGGGCAACAACATAGCTAAAAGCTACAAACTACCAACTAAGCTAACTATGAAAACACTAAAAACAACATAACAATAAGGAAAAAGCTAGACTTAGAATATTACCTCCTTGAAGCGAAACCTCTAAGAATCACTCATCCTTCTCCACGAGACACACAAAACCTCATTAAATACTCACACAGGGGTTCCAGAGGGGCTGGGGGCGAGAATAAGCATGAGAAACCTTAAGGGTAGGGGGTATTTATAGGTGAGGAAAAGCTGGAGGCGCTATCAACTCTTCTAAAAAGTAGCGGACGTTCGGTACTATAGGGGCGTACGTCTGGTACTGTTTACATAGTGGTCCAAAGGCTATAGTGTACGATCCAGGTATTAATCCAAGGGATATTCGAAAAGTAGCGTACGTCCTTTATTATAGGAGCATACGTCCGTGTACTATTTGCAGAGTACGGTGTACTATTGTCAGCATACGCTCTGTGGTCCCATGCGTATGTCCGCACTAAAAACAAAGGCGTACGTACGATGGTCCCCCCCCGCTCATATGTCCTCTACTAACGACAGAAGTATACATCCGGTCAGAAAGTCCAAAAGTCTGAAAATGCTTTTTTAGCTGTCCCTAGTAACTCAAAGTCCAAATTAACCCTCTAACTAAGCTATCTAAGCTTAGTTAATTATTTGGGTCACTACATGCGACCACCCTGTCGCATTTTGGGATGGTAGCGGCCACCTCCGGAGGTCCCACAGCCACTCTCGACCGCTTTTGTGGGTGGCCGACCACCCCCCCCCACCCCTTTTTTTTTTAATATGAGTTTGAAAAAAAAAATTATTGGGTTGTTCATAATGTTGATTCAATTCCAATTTTTTTATTTGTGTTGTTACCAAACTAAAGAATAAGAGTAACTATTTTATTCCACACTTTTCTATTCTCAGTAATAACTAGTCATTTTCCAATGAACTAGACATTCCATGAACCAAATGAGGCCTTAGTGTTTTTTTACGTTTTGATTGTATGATAATGTACATATAAAAGTTTACAAGGATGTAAGGGTTATTTTACGCTTTGATTGTTTGATTTAACCCCAAACCTTAATAGGGGGAGTGAAATTGCAAAAAATTTAGTATGATATATCAAATTCAGATATTTTGAATTTTGTGAAGTAATTGCAAAAATAATGAAAGTTTAATGAGGTTAAAAATTCATTTGGGTTTGTGATTTAAAAAGGTACAATTTTAAAATGTGTGATTTGAAAACTTGATTTTTAAAAACGCAGTGTAAAAGCGCAATCTCAAATGATATATTTTCTGCAATTTGGTTTAAGATTACACTTTTTATCTATGAAATTGCAATGCCAAATACACCTTAAGTGAAGTTTTCATTTATTTTTTTAAGAAGGCTATCATTAATAAAATGAAAAACTCTAAATATGTTTCAAACATATTTAAAAATTAAATTTTTTAATATATATATATTTTTTTGGGTGGAGGGGTCCACCCCTGGATTTGGAACATGAGAAATAAAATGAACATATAATACATAGTAGAAATTTGTCAAAAGTTTCAATAGGGCACCTGTTAAAACGCAACTCAATAATTGCGTTCGATCATGCAGGCGGCACATACTTCCAACATCTACCTTCCCTCCCCATAATGGAACCAAAAACGAAAATTGTTTTTTAAAACAATTAGAAATAAAAAGATTCGACTCCAATCTGTATACTCTCAAAGAAAATGAGAAGAAAACAAATGGTGATAGACTTTGTTAGGATGTTTATCACACGAGAGAGCATTTTGGATAAATATTGGGCACCTCACCACTATTCTAAGGCATCATATAGGATGGCGCCAACCAAACTGAGCAATCCCAGTATGTTTTTATGAGTACCAATACTATTTGTAAAGAGAAAGGACATAATCATTAATTACACAGATGTGCATCGACTATTGTTGTCATTGGTATGACGGAACGTTGCTAGTATTTGGTAAGTTTCGAGGGGCCATGACGGATGAGGAGGTCTGTTTGTGGTTGTGATTCTAGGAGACACACGACACATAAATTTTTCGGGTTCTGAAAGAGAGAGAAATTAAGATGTTACAAACAAATTCTTTAAATTAAGATAATTAAATCTCTTAATTTGCGGTAATCAAATAATCTTAATCTCCTGACGACATATTAATCTACAGTGAAACATCACATGGAACTCCATCCCTCTCACATCGAGCAGGCCTTCAAAATTTTACATCGAAGCTTTCTTAATGGGTCTTTGGGAGATCGGAGCTTAACCCAAGATGTTCTGTTAGATGCCATGCAGGATGGGCGAAGGCCCAAAACACTACCATTGAATTGAAAGGTTTCTTGGGCCTTACGGGCCACTACTGCAAGTTTGTTAAAAACTTATGGGCTCATTTATGGGACTCTCACTAAGCCCCTCAGTTAAGGGTATGCCGAAGAAATGTTTGCTATATTAATGGAAGCTATCCGAGCTTGGCGTTCATATTTGCTTGGGCATAAATTTCAGATCAAAATAGTCCAAATTAAGGAGTTTCAGTGTAAACCACCTTCAAGTTATGGCTCCGTCGAACTTAAAAAAGCGCATGCGGTTTCCGTCATCTAAGTCTCTTTTGTACAGTTTTCAACGGGTAGGTGTTACTATATTGCCACCGCTTAAGTAAAATAGTTATAGTTAGTCTCCTTCACCACTGTTTTATGAGATGTGTATAAAAGGCAGACAAAAAATGTTAGACGGGTAATGCCCTCAATTTTGATTTGTACGGCATTTTCATTTTATTAATAAAGTTTTCATTTTTTTTTTTAAGATTTATTAGAAGAATGGGCATTTCTTTAGCCCAATGTGAGTTAATATAAATATCATACAAAAAAAATCCAAAGTTATAATTCCTTGTGACTTATAAATCTTGGTAATGAAATTGAGAAAATATAAAAATCTCAGCTTTGGGCGTGCAACACGAATGAGAGACAAGCAGCTCTAACCGAAACACACAAGGGATTCCAGATGAGGATGTTTGCGCAAGGGCCAAGTGGAGCATGGAGCTAATTTGTGATGCATGCAAACCGTGTCGTGGCTCAAGGATATGCAGATGAACAAGTGGCGTTAGTTTTTCAATTCTACGTCTGCAGGTGGCACTTGTTGGTTGTTTTATAGCGTATTTGTGATTGTGTTGGAGAAATAGAGCTTTTAAGTAAAAAGAATTTTTTTTTTTTTTTTTTTTTTTGCAACAGTTCATTTTTTAACCTTTGTTAAAAGTATGTTTTAGCCATTTTCAGAGTAAAAAAGTTTAACAAGTAATTTTGAATTTTTTTACCAAACAAGTTAGTTTTTGTTTGGCTTGACTTTTTAGATACTAAAAGTATTTTTTAAGTTTTCTAACGCAATCCTAAACAGACTCTTAATCGTATAGTGTTGTCTACCAAGTTGTGACAACATTTTACGTGTATGAAAAATGTTAGGTTTAACTTTACAAATGCCTCTCTTGAACTTTTAAGTGTTTTGAAAAAACTCTTTCAAAGTTTAAAAACTCTCAATTTCACCATTCAAATTTTTAATTTGATGTAATCATCTACCTTCTTAACGGAGGTTATGAAAAATACCAAAATACCCTTAATTTTTTCCTTTTTATTTATTTTTTTTAATCTACAGTAAGAGTAAATTAATTTGGAATTTTATAAATGTTTCAGGGGTATAGAGGTCATTTCATCTATTTCATATCTGTTTAACACCAAATCCTAACGGATGGGGTAGATTGCATCAAATTAAAAGTTCGAATCGTGAAATTGAGAGTTTTTAAACTTTGGAAAGTTTTCTCAAAACGTGTAGAAATTGATGGAGCCTATGTCAAGTTTTCCCAAAATGTTATATATTATATTTTTTTCTTACAATTATTTACAATGATATGGTAGCCTCAATTAATCATTAATTGATTGAAAATGTCAAGTGAATATTATGAAAAAAAAAAAAAAAAAAGTTTCTAACGTGCATTGTATTTGTAAGTGGTGTAGTAGTGGAATTGGGTAAGTTGTATTTTGGCGGTTTGTACGTGGTTACTCTTACCGGAAGAGGAGATAATTAATTTCCTTGGAAATTGGTCAGAGGGTTAAGTTACATGGATTCTCTTATTTTCTTAGTTGTATTTTCACTCAACTTTTACCTACCTAATTTCTTTTTGGTATAATTAGGTGTTGGTTGTCGGTCTACAGTTCAAACAAAAAAGACAATACAAACAAATGGAGAATGGTTTCATTCATTCATGGTTCTACTTTGGGTGTTCTGGTTGAGTGATATTTGGTATTTGTTGTTGTCTATGTACTCTTTTTTTTTTTAAAAAAAAAAAGGGAAAAGAAAAGATTGTAATTCAGTGAAAGTTTGTTTCAATTATTCACATACTGACCAATCATTTAATAAGTGTATGAGAAAAAAAAAATTACAACCCGGAAAGAAGTAGCATTATTAAATAAATTACTATTTAAAGAAGTAGCACTATTAAATTAAGGTGATAATCATCTCTACGGCAAAACTAATGAGCACCAGTCCTATCAAAGGAAGCTCCAACTTTCATCCGCATGTGTCGCTGAGCGCCCTGGTCAGCCAGCACGTGTGGCCTCATTACTAAATGATTATTGTAATTGCAACTATGTGCCCCAATGATTATAATAATTACCAACAAGGCATAAAATAGAATAAAGGGCCAAGGTAAAGATAAGTAAGAATATGTCCTGATCCACGACTTCTTGTTTACATTCAACAAGGCAAAACCCAAATCCCTCATCATTAAATAACAAAAACATAAAGTGGTTTTGTTGCTAAGATACCCATTTATTTTTTTAATTTATTTTTTATTTTTTATATAGGGCTTCGGTCAAAGGCAAAAACATCAAGTGAAAAAAGCTAAGAGAAGGGTGGCCGACATTACTTGTTTGTAGGCAAAACAAAAGGGAAACATGGATTGAGACAAAACTAAAAAGATAAAGAAGGGTCCCCAACAAGGTTTAAAGGGGGATAAAGAAAAGGGAAAGGGATGATCTTTTGCAGTATACATTTGACCATACTTGCTGCATTTTAAAACGTAGCCTTTTCAGGAAATGGCATGTGATTGCTAGTAACCTTGTTTTGAAGACAAATTTTTAATGGTAGACATGGTCGTACAAAGTGTTTGGAACACTTCCACTAGTTTAACACCAAGCTGACGTCTTTGTAAGAATCTTTTTCATTGAGGTTTGTTTGTAATTAAGTATGGAGATTTGATTGTCATTTTGTATTCTCCTCCCGTACCGCGTTTTCTTTATTAATTGGGGTTATTTATATTGTAAATTAATCAAGACTATAAGAGTACATTGTAACCCCCAATGAGTTGGCTGGAGTGATAAGTTAATTGGTTTTGGTGCCTCATAATACATCAAGTTTAAGGATTGACCCCTGTAAACTAATACCCCGATAATTTATCACTTTTTAAAAGAGTTATAGGTTTCTTAATAGGTTGATAATTTCTTAAAACACGTGGCATAAACCTTCTTTGATTAACCCAAGCCCTTACGGCCTTTTTGCAAGCAAAAACCCAAAGTACCTTAATTAGGCTAGCGCTCGCCCAGGGGACCACACGAGCGCTCGCATGAACAGTGCAATATCCCTTGTGCAATACCCAATAGTACCTCTAAGCATTTTTTTACCTTTTGTGAACAGTACACGAGCGCTCGTTGCTACAGTACAAAAGGGCTCGCTGCTACAGTACACAAGCACTCGTTGACCAAATTTTAGACCCTTGGACAATACTCAAATCGCATGCTTGAAAAGCATTTTTAACCCGTTGTGAACAGTACATGAGCGCTTGCACCATAGTACACGAGCACTCGCACCTTTTCAGTATTTTTTTTGCAGTGCTCTCAGCTTTTTCTCCTAAATAAACCCACCCCCCACACGACCCTTAACCCTCATTTTAACCTCTGTTGCCCTAGAGAAACCCTGCTTGGTTGGTTTTGAAAGTTTGTGAGGTTTGTGAGTGTTCTTGGAGAAGGAGGAGGTGTGGAACTCTAGCTATCTTCTAAGGTAACTTCTTAACTCTTCCTTCATGCTTTTCTATTTGTTGATTATTCTCCTAGTGTTACAAGTTTTAAAGATACCATGACAAGTTCTTGTATCCATTTCTTATAAAAGCAAAGAACGATTTCGAAAGGTTTTCAAGCCACCCTTGTTCTCTATAAAAGTTGCATGATAATATGTTTTGCACTTGGATGTACCTATTTCTTAATAAAACCAAGAATGCTCTCAAAAGGCTTTTAAACACATTTTTTATTCTTCGTGTTGTGTTTTATCGTGGCATATGTGTTTATTTTGAGCAGGTTACATGCCCCGTAGCCCCGTAAGTGTGTAAAAGGTTTTAGCAATCTATTTTTGTTAGATGGAACCTCGTAGAGTTTTCTAGTGTTGCTTATATTGATAAGTCGTGTTTCGTTATAGGAGGAATTCGTGATGTTGGAGAACTCAAGCGAGCGTACGAGGTAAGTAAACACTTACGAACAATTTCTTTAAAAACGTGAGATATGTCAGCTGACTGACCATGCCTATGATATGAGCATGTTTACACTTTTGTAATAACATGATAACTACTTTATAACTACTTTAATAACTGATTAATAAGATGCATCGTATGACATGGTATACCGGTACATGCGGTATAATGGCCATGGGCTTACTTAGGGTCGGCAATTTTGACATGACTCGCGAACCCAACACAAACACGACACGAAATTACCGGGTTTGGGTTTACCCTTAACGGGTTTCGGTCATAAATGAGTTGACCACTTTATTTTGCTCTTGGCAGGTCAACCCGGGTGACCTACCCGACATGTTTTTTTTTTTTGTTTACCCTTAACGGGTTTGGGTCATAAATGGGTCAATTGACCCATTTATGACCTGTTTATTTTGATAAACGGGTTAAGTGGGTCGTGTCGGGTGACCCGTGAAATTGTCGTGTCGTGTTCAAGTTTGGTGGGGCCGACCCCTTAGCTAAACGGGTCGTGGGTCATTACGAGTCGTAAACGGGTCGATCCGCCTACCCGTTTTGCCACCTCTAGGCTTATTATATAGACTTTATTCGATGGTCAAATATTATGTGTTGTTATATGGGCTTTGGATCCAATGATTGTTTTGTGATTGGGGCAGCCTTAACGGGTGGTCACTACAAGATGTACATCATTAGTAGCATAGGCTACCCGAGGTCGGACTCGGTTGAGCTGCTAGTGTTATGGACGGTAGCGTACAATGGTCGAGGCACTGGCATTGTATTACAGGTCCTTCGGGACAGCGCCAACCCTGCTGAGAAGGGATAATATCTCGGGTAGAACATATATAATAGTTACGACCTATAAAATATTAGTTTTGTTGTATTAAAATACTTAGGCGATTGTCGCCGGTAGTACACCAACACTTTTATGGTGTATTAACGGAGAAAATACATTCTTTTCAATGTTTATCAAAACTGCACATTTACTTCTGCTTAATAATAATGATATTATGTCATACCCAATTGTGAGGTTTGCTTACTAAGTCGTTAGACTTACACGGTTATTATTCTTATAGGGAGCATGTTTCTAGAACTCAAGAGTGGTGCAGTTGTCACTATAAACTTTGCTTTAAGATCTTCATATTGTTATCAGGTTTGCCTTATATTATTGATAGTTGCTCCAAGTCTTTAATTATTGAGGATTATACTTGTACCGTAATGATATATAGATTTTTCAGATTTATTTTATCTTCCTATGCATTAACTCTAATAATGCTTAGAGAGGTGGTTCCCTATTTAGCCACCAGTTGGTTAAACTGGGGTAATTGCCAGTAACCTTGCCAGGCTGGTCAAGGCCAATTTTTTGGGGGCATTACAAGCTCCTTGAATATAAACAATTTTATGGGGCCATGACTGCGGGCGAAAGTTCGAGTGATCTATGTGGAGGAGGCGCTTTGCACGGTGTCCCGAAGATTTAGTCAAATGTATATAGCTTTATCCACAATGATGATTTATCTTATAAGAATATATAATATATCCATAGTGATGATTTATCTTGATCATGGAAGTAGAGACTTTTGATTGATATGTTGGTGTATTTGGAATACACTAAATTGGATCACAATGAGTTATTATTTTATAAACTATTATCAACTAAATAACTTAAACCTACGACTGCTTATAGCATTGACTCTTAATTTGAAGAGGCTATGTAAATTTTGCTTGAAGGGTAAAATAACCAAGAGGCTCTCTTTGGCAAAGAAATATAGAGCCAATGTGTATAGTCCTATGAGCATCTAGACAAGAAGACTATGAGTATTTCATCACTTTCACCAACGATTACTCTATGGTTGTTTATACCTAATGCATCGAAAGTCTAAAGTCTTTGAAAAAGATTAAAGAGTTTTGGACAGAAGCCGGGAAGCAATAAGGTAAATACGGTCATTCAATCAGATCGAGGTGGCAAATACCTCTTTGGGTACTTCAATGACTACTTGTTGGCTACCGGGATTGCGATAGGGTATTTCTGATGGGATCGATGGATTTGATGGAAGAATGTAGTAATGGGATGTGAATGATATTATAGATATTCCACTTAAGGTAGGAATTACCGTTTACACACAAGGTGTTGTTCAAATACTTCAATGCTCTTCCCCTAGCTACTGACTTACATAAATAGCCATGCTACTAACAACATGATAAACATAAGTTATAACACTCCTACTAACCTCCCATCATCTTAAGAGAATAATAACATCTCTAATGAGATGAATATAGCCCTAGATAAAAATAATATAATATCTCCTAAATAAAGGCTAAGGTAACATCTCCTCGATAAATAACCTCTCCTTATCTTTTATTCTTCTCCCTATGATAGGATTTCTCATAGTACTTAGGATTTGGATTCCTAGTCACACGGGTAGAGTCCTTATAAGATTATATCTCAATTGATTGCACTAGAGATACCCTAGTGAAATGGTGTGGTAGTGAGAGTAAAAAGAACTCTTTTGGAAATGGTAAGAGTTATGATGGATTTTGCTACTCTACTTAATTTATTTTTTGGTATATGCCCTAAAAAAAATGTACTTGTTGGATCCTTCCAAATCTGTTCCCAAGACACTTGTTGAGTTGTAGTTAGGGCTAGGTTGAGATAACTTCACATTTAGGGTTGTCAAGCACATGTTCTAAAAGGGAAGTATGACACATTGAAACCAAAGATAGAAGCATGTTTGCATGTTGGATATTTGATAGGAACTAATTAGGATGGGTTGCTTTATAGTCTAGGGGATAAGAAGATGTTTGTGAGCATAAATGTTAAGTTCGTGAAGAATAACTATGTGAATAACTTCAAGTCAAAGAGTAAAGTGCTTCTTGAGGAAATTTCAAATAAGCACATATGACATTCTTTGGATATACTTAGGAATAAGGTGGTTGTATTAGATATACCCCATGTTACTATTCATGAGACTCCTAGCACTTTAGTATCTAGTGGTTGTAGGAGGATTCATGCTTATGAGAAAAGCTTATGAAACTATCCCAAAAGGACTAGAATCAGATCCCAGGACCTATGAGGAAGCGATTAATAATGTGGATACAGACGTTGGGTCAAGGATTCAAGGGTATGAAATCAAAGTTGGAATCCATGTGTTCCAAACATGTTTGGGAAGTTGTAAAGGAGATGTAGTGCCGAATACCACCTAAATTAATAGACAATATTCGGTATGTTTTACTCGTAAGTGCACAAGATCAAACGATAGTATAGTGTGGCAAATACGAGATCATTCCTACGAGGATTGTTGATTTTGCTTATAATTAATTTTCTAAATTAAAATACCAAAATTGTCACGAAATTGATATTATGAAAATAAATGAAAAGGTAGGGCTTTGATATCCACTACTAATCATGCTCAATAATATAATAATATACCAATGTTCCAATCATATCAAGAATACCTAATGTTTGCCAACCTAAAGGCATGGGTGTCTACTCCTTCAGCTATTGATTTTCATAAGCAACGAATTAGACATGGGTGTCTACTCTAATTCTTTTCTTTTTTAAAGGATTTAGCATGGGTGTCTACTAAGTTGTTCTTTAAGAAAGCATAAATCTGTGGAAATCGACAAACACATGGAACCTAAGGCATATGTGTCTACTCCCGGTTTTCCACGTTGATTAATCCACGAACCTGTAAGGAAATTCTTTTATCACTCTATTAAGCTTTGGACTCGATCATCCAAATTGACTTAAATAACTAATCCATACCACATGCATATGTTGATCAGACACATTCATATGTGGAATTCGATAAAACATGAATTAATTAAGTTAAGCATCACAATATGATTATCACAAAGGCGCTAATATTGAAATATTAGAGAAACATAATTAGGGCTTCAATCTAACCCTACTAAACTTACACATAATTAAAATAAAGGAAAAAGAAAGAACCGAAAACCACTCCTAGAAGTAGCCTCCAAATTCTCCTATCCAAGCAAGCATATAAACATTTGTCTATTGAATGGTGTCTTGAGTTGTGAGGCTTAGAGGTCTATTTTTAGAGCTTAGAAGAGTCCTCGAAGTCCTAGTAATCCTAGGAAATTCGGAGGTCTAGGTGCTATTACAACTAGGACATGAAAATCCAAGTTTGGAAAGGAAAAGGAGTCCTGGCCGCCATTGATTTTTCCTCCAGCACACGGGTGCGCTCGATTGCAGGCGTAGTGCGCTCAATCGCACACCTGCGATCAATCTCTGTTGTTGGGTGCTCGAGCGCGGTTGCGCTTGAACCTAGGTGTGGTGCGCTCGAGCACTGAACCTAAATACTTGCTCTTGGTCCAAAACTTCTACCTTTTCCCAATTTTGTCATTTAAGCCCGATACTTCCAAATTGCTTCATTTTCCTCAAAAACCTAGAAAAACACAAAAAACACAAAAATGAAATAAAATAGCATAAAATATCAAGACTAAGAAATTAACAACATGTAAATTAAGGGCTAAAATATGTATATTTTGGCACTTATCACACCCCCAAACTTACATATTGTTAGTCCCTTAGCAATACGAAACTAAAAATAAAATGAAAAACATAAAAGAAATTGATAAATCCATCTTTCGTGGGATGTACGATTGCATTTAGCGTATGCAACAAGCCTTTTAAACCCCTAGGCATTCCTAGTAGGACGAGTGAAGCCTCATTAAGGTTTAATAGAAATGTTACCCACAAACATTATGCAAAGTTTATGTTATCCAAAAATTGAAGTATCACTCAAAACCATGATTTTTATTCATTAGCAAGCTTCAAAAGATAAACTCCATATTCTCAATGAATTAGAATTTTAAAGTCTAACTACTTACAAAAGATAGGCTAAGGCATCACAAGTTTAAAACAGTGTAAAGTGAACTAACACATAAACATGAAGTTTCTAAGTATTTCCAATGTGCAATGTCTCAATGTCTCAAAGTTCACTAAAATTTCCATCAGAATGAATAACTATGGCATAATTTTCTTTTTCTTCTCTTTTTTTTTTTTTTTTTTTTTTTTTTTTTTGGGTTAGGCTGTGCAATGTTTGGTTCCCTTAAGCTTTCTAATTTACCCATGTAGAGAGTGTTAAGCGAATGACTCCCAAATCAAATGGTTTTAGGGCATTAGATGTAAAGACACCCCTTAGGACTTACTAACTCGAGTTAAAAAGGCTATGAAACCAAACCAACTATGACATTAACCAAATCAAAATTCTTCACCTTTTGACGTGAACATTCATTGCTTACTGAGGCAAGAGGTCGAGTTACTTAGTGAGAAGTTTATCAATGATCATCATTTTTTATTTATTTATTTAGTTATTTTATGCCAAAGTATCCATCTAACAAGTCTCCTAGTTTCACCCAAGACATCAAAACATACACATCAATCTCTCATGTCATTCTCCACAAATTATGTGCTAATGTTCTTGTGTCAAATCAAATCATACAAGTGAATTCTCAGGATGCCTAAAGTAAGTGACCAAACTTAAAAATTCTATTATTAGATCATGTGTTCAAAATTTTAAGCTCACTAAGGCAAAATCAAATCACAATTTTTTCAGATCAACCAAAATTTTAAGATAAACATGAACATGTATTTTTTCAAAAAGGGCAAAAAGTGTGTGTAAAGTGTCTCCAATACACCCAAACTTAAATTACACATTGTCCCCAATGTGTGTGTAACATAGAAAGATCTTACCCAGGAGATGAAAAACTGTCTGAAATCACATGGGTCATAGCACACCCACAAACTTGAATGCAAACACACTTGTCCCTGAAAAACAAAACACTAAAGTAACCATGGAAAACAAAAACAAAATAAAAATAATATAAAAATAAAACAAACAAACAAATACATAAAAAGGATAAGCTATGAGGTGCCTCCCATGAACGCTAATTTTAATGTCTTCAGATAGAATGCTGTCCCCTTTTAAACTTGAAGCACCGGTCTTTTCTTCTCTTGCACTAAAGAAAATGAATTCTTCCTATTGCAGTGTGATTCCAAATGTCTATAGATTGGGGTAGACCATTCTGAGTCTTCTCGAACAGTTTCTCATTTGGAAGGGAATGATGAACTCGAATAAAATAAGAAGAATACTCAGGGAGCTTTTTTATCTTGATGTCCTCAATTTGCTCATCACATAACCCCATCAGACTTCTCTTTTGGACTCTTGGTAATTCGGGAATAGGAGCTGATGTTGAAGAAGCCTCAGTACTTTCTTCTTTTTCCCGATGTGGTTCTTGTGGAACCCCAGTTTGCTCCTCCTTCCTCTCTTCCACTTGACTTTCAAATACTTATTCATTCCTCAATGTGGTGATCTCTTGCTCATGATAGTAAGTACACTCATCCTCCATGTAGTGTCCATTAGGGTTGACAACAAACTGACTTTGACACTCTTCTTTTTGGTATTGTTGATGCCAATAGATGGGAGGTGACTCTTCTTCTTGGTAGTGTTGAGACCAATTGATGAGAGATGACTCCTCTTCTTGCTATGCTTCTAACTTGGCAGTGTATTCTAGCAGTTGCATATTGGCTTCATTGTGGCTAAGAAGGGAGTATGATTGACCATAGAACTGCAGAGATGGCTTCTCTTGGTATTGTTGAGGCCAATTGATGGGAGATGACTCTTCTTCATGATAGTGTTGGAACAAATTGATGGGAGATGACTTCTGGTCTACAATTGAAGACATGTGACAAGTCTCAGTGGTGTGGTCAATATGGGAACATATCGCACATACCTCGACTTGTGTAACTTGTTGAAGAGGAGCAATGTTATAATTAGTCATCACCTTCACGAGCATGTCTAGCTTTTTCTCTATGACAGCCATTCGAGCTTGAACTCCACCATTGGTGCTTTCTTCATGTATGCCTTTTCCTTCGAGTCCTTGTCTCCCTTTAGATGGTAATTGTTGGGAGTTTTCACTTATAGTCTCAAAGAGTTCTATGGCTTCCTTGCTGCTTTTCTCCATCAACATGCCACCACCAGCTAAATCTACAAGACTCTTTTTAGGATCTATTAAACCCTCATAGAATGCTAGTACCTGATCGTCTTGAGATAAATTGTGATGAGGGCATCTGAGAAGTAGCTCATTGAAGTACTCCCATGCCCCGAAGAAAAGGACTCCGTCTTTTTGTTGGAAAGTAAAAATTTTCCATCTCAATTGCCTTGTCTTTTGGGTTGGGAAAAACTTCTTTAAGAACTTTGTGGCCATCACATCCCAGTTATGAATAGAACATGCGGCCAAAGAATTGTACCATATCTTAGCATTATATTTTAAAGAAAAAGGAAAGAGGATTAACTGATTTCTTCTCGAGTTAAACCCTGCACATTCTGGGTCCTGCAAAGATCAAAGAATTCTCGAATATGCTAATATGGGTTGTCTGTAGGAGTGTCCTTATAGTGTGGACCCCAATTGAGCAGCTGCGGAGATAAATTGTTACTGCTCTGCACAATGGTCTGGAAATTAATGCATGATGGCTAGTCGAGGATCTGGAGATTGAATGAACTGCTCATAGGTCTTTGCACCGGAGGTGTATTGTCTCTCAACATGAAAAAAACAAAAAGAAAATTAACTAACAAAAATAAAAGTGAGAACTCACAAATGGCCCGAAGTGCTAGCAAGTAGCTACGGTCTGGTAGTGCGCTCGATCGTACAAGGTGGGCCGCTCGATCGCACTCAAAAAAACTGCAAAACAGAAAAGAAAACACAGCGTCTTCAGCGCAGCAGTCTGACTTTGCGCTTGATTGCCCTGCAACAGTGCGCTCGATCACACCATTGCAAGACGAAATTAAAATTCTAGAAACCAAGTAACAAGAAAATTAAAAATAAAATGAACTAAGGAAAAAAAAATTCTAAACAAATTTAAACAATCCCTGAAAACGGTGCCAAAAACTTGTTGTGCCGAATACCACCTAAATTAATAGACAATATTCGGTACGTCTTACTTACAAGTGCACAAAATCAAACGATAATTTAGTGTGGCAAATACAAGATCATTCCGACAAGGATTGTTGATTTTGCTTAGAATTAATTTTCTAAATTAAAATACCAAAATTATCACGAAATTGATATTATGAAAATAAATGAAAAGGTAGGGCTTTGATATCCACCACTTATTATGCTTAATAATATGACAATTTGCCAATGTTCCAATCATATCAAGAATACCTAATGTTTGCCAACCTAAGGGCATGGGTGTCTACTCCTTAAGCTATTAATTTCCCTAAGCAACGAATTAGACATGGGTCTAATTCTTTTCTTTCTTAAAAAATTTAGCATGAATGTCTACTAAGTTGTTCTTTAAGAAAGCATAAATATGTGGAAATCAACAAACACATGGAACATAAGGCATGTGTGTCTACTTCCAATTTTCGAAATTGATTAATCAACGAACCCGTGAGGAGATTCTTTTGTCACTCTATTAAGCCCTAGACTCGATTATCCAAATTGACTTAAATAACTAATACATACTACATACATATGTTGATTAGGCACATTCATATGAGAAATTCAATAAAATAGATATTAATCATGTTAAACATCACAATATGATTATCACAAAGGCGCCAATATTGAAATATTAGAGAAACATAGTTAGGGCTTCAATCTAGCCCTACTAAAGTATTTAGTTACACATAATTAAAATAAAGGGAAAAGAAAGAACCGAAAACCGCTCCTGTAAGTAGCCTCCAAATTCTCCTCTCCAAGCAAGCATATAAAAATTTGTCTATTGAATGGTATCTTGAGTTGTGAGGCTTAGAGATATATTTATAGGGCTTAGGAGAGTCCTAGAAACCCTAGAAATCCTAGGAAATTCGGAGGTCTAGATCCTATTACAACTAGGACCTGGAAATCCAAGTTTGGAAAGGAAAAGGAGTCCTGGCCGCCTTTGGTTTTTCCTCCAGCGCACGAGTACACTTGATAGTAGGCGTAGTGTGCTCGATCGCATACCTGCGATCGATCTCTGTTGTTGGGTGGTCGAGCGCGGATGCGCTTGAGCCTAGGTGTGGGGCGCTCGAGCGCTGAACCTGAATACTTACTCTTGGTCCAAAACTTCTAGCTTTTTCCAATTTTGTCCTTTAAGCCCAATAATTTCAGAAGTGCTTCCTTTTTCTCACCTCGTGGGACCTTAATCTCCCAAAATTCACCTTAAAGCTACCACCTCTCTCTCTCTCTTGAGCACTAGAAGCCCTAACAAACCCAATGATTGCTAGGGTTGACCTTATAGCCTAACCACTATGTCTGCAAGTCTTTGACGTATTCAAATCACATACTTGTTGGCCTTGATTGATCACTAAAATAGGGGTAATCAATCACAATGGTTTCATGGCACTTGGTGATCGATATATAACTTAGGCCCAACGTTGTTCCTTTATTAACCCTTTATTCCTAATTAAATATTTCTTAAGCTTTGTTTAGACTGAAGTGCTGCATCATCAACATGTTTTCCTACGGTAGCAAGTTGACTTCAATTGTATGCGATCTGTGATGAAGGCACAATCTTTTACTCTAAGAGAGATTAACCCTAACGCTCAATATCTTAAACGCTCTCTTAGTACAAACTACCGAACTCTAGATCCAGAATTCATACCTATAACTCTCTGTATAGTTTCATATATATAGTCTATAGACCCCTAGTCTAATCCAGCACAAGCTCTGTTGAAAATAGACTTAAAAGCTATGGGGCGTCCGGATTGGAAGTGAGCTCGTCCAGGCGGAACTAAGTTCGACGTGAAAGTAGAGTTGAAATACACTAGCTGTCTGGGCGAGAACACTGGTGTCCAGACGGTCCTAGGTTAAAATAGCTAAAACCTAGTTCTTTGAAACGACGCATTTGGATGGCTTGCAGATGAGGCTCTCGGGTTTTCTTATTCAACCATCGCATCTGGACGGCCTGCGCATGGTCAGCGAACGAAGCTCTCGAGAATTTAGTACTGGAGATCTTCATCTTGCATCACGTCCAGACAGCCCTTGTATCCGTCTGGACTGCCTTTGCTCCAGTGCGGAGGGGGCTTCCCTGAAGCTGCTGCAAGTCTGCAACGTTCTCTGAAAGATGCCATAATACAAGTGAGATGCAATTACAAGGTTTTGATCACCAAAATTCGCCAATTACTTATTTTGACAAAAATAACTAACAGTTTTCACATGAGTTTTACTCACTTAATCATACATGCTGTCTTGCTACACTTCCTCGAATTCACCAACTTCGTCATTTGTGAAATATCATAACGTTAGAATGGCCTACTAGGCTAAAAACCTAAATACCATAACGTTAGAATGGCCTATTAGGCTAAAAACCTAACCCTAGTTCTCAAAATAGCCAAAAAAAAAAAAAAAAAAAAAAAAACAACTTCTAGTCCAAGAGTGCAAGTTCATGGGTGATTGATCAGCACTTCTCAATGCTTGATCCTAGCTCAAATAGCGATCAATTAGGATAGTGTTCATTTTCAAAAAATAAAACTCATTTTTTAGTTTCGGTGAGGCTTTTAGAGGCCCTAAGACTCAATTACCTCTTTTACTCATCTAACATCTTTAAACACCTAAAGTTTGAACATTTACACATAAGAATACGAAGGTTATGAACTTTCCATTAACAACCCTTCAAGAGCTCTGCTGAACAATCATTATCCACCTCTTATAAAGCCTACACTCAAATTAAAACCTATTCGCTTTATTAAAACAACAAACAACCTAAATTTAGGGGGTTTCTTTAGAATGACTAAACCTTTCTTCACACATTTTTTTCTTTTGATAAGAAATGTTGTATATACCAAAAAGCGCAAAGAGACGCAATCCTAGAACACAAGAGAATGTCTAACTAGAGGAACTGAATAAGCAGTTGTCCAAGTAAAGGGAGAGAAAAAAAAAAAAAAAGGAAGGATAAGAGTTCCTCCAAAGTCCTTTATAGGTCATTGAAGATTTTGTAATTTCTTTCCATCCAAAGGCTCCACATAAGGCAAAGGAGAACCATCTTCCACACTATCGCGTTCCGAGAGCAACCCCCAAACCACCCGAAGGTGAGCAAGTCTGCTACGCTATTAGGCGTTACATAGGGCCCTGGCGGTCTCATAGTGGAGGAAGAGATGATTGAACTCCCCGTTCAGTTTACATATGCATCACATGTTGATCACGATAAGATGTCTAATCCTGAGATTGTCCATGGTGAGAATCTTACCTAGTGTTGCCCACCAAGCAAAGAAAGTCACCTTCGAAGGGGTCTTGGTCCGCCAAATACTCTTCCAAGGGAAATGAGGATTATCTTTGTGAACTAGAATTTGGTAAAAGGATCTAACATTGAATTCACCTTTGCGAGACGGGATCCACCGTAGTTTGTGTGCCCTTACTCTCTTCCCTCTAAAGGAGTACAAGAGGGAATAGAAGGAGGCTAGAACGTCCACTTCCCAATTGTGGGCCAAACGAATAAACCTAACATTCCACTAAAGGGAGCCACTCGAGTGATCCATGTTAACAGCGATAGGTGCATCCTTCGCACTAGCGATGTTATATAACACTAAAAATGCTTCCTTGAGACATACCTCACCACACCACACATCGTCCCAAAATCTGATCTTAGACCCATCACCTGGATCAAATCTGGTATGACTTGAAAAAAAGCCTCCACCCCCTTCTAATGTACTTCCAAAGCCCCACGGGAAAGACAGAGAATAACTAGAGACTACAAGATTAGAAATACGGTTCTCACCTCATGGGGCCTTGATCTCCCAAAATCCACCTCAAAGCTATCACCTCTCTCTCTCTCTCTCTCTCGCACTCTGGACGCCCTAGCAGACCAAATGGTCGCTACGGTTGGCCTTATAGCCTAACCACTGTGTCTACTAGTCTTTGACGTATTCAAATCACATACTTGTTGACCTTGATTGATCACTAAAAGAGGAGTAATCAATCACTATGGTTTCCTAGCACTTGGTGATCGATATCTCATTCAGGCCCAAAATTGGCTCTCAAGTGTCAAATCAAGCCAATTTTTATTATTTTTAGGCCGAACCTTGTTCCTTATTAACCCTGGTTTAGACCGAAGTGCTACATCATCAACATGTTTTCCTACGGCACAAAGTTGATTAGCCCAAGTTTTAACACTATGCAAATATTCAAAACATAATTTGGATTCTTGGTGAAGTTGTTGCTTTGATCAAGATTGGGAGGCAAAACAATTTGCATGCGAAGGCATTCCATACTTATCGAGAAGTATGCAGCCCATACACAATGGAGAAGAACGAACTCGTAGAGAATAATGTTAATCCAACTTAATAAAAATTGATCATTTCAAACTCAGAAAATGTAAGTTGGATTATATATATATATATTTTCTCCAAACCAGTTTAGAGGAAATTTTTGTCCTGTATATATATACACTTAAAATATAACAGAATATGATAGTCGAAGAAGAGGGCCATATAATCTTAGTAAATAAAACTATAATTAATATTTTAAATTTGGCTGAGCCAAAATTTTTTCCTGACATTCCTTTTCACCATGTTTCCGTTTTGAGGACGGAGGCGTATAAATATGTTGGTATGAGAAGCTTAATGCTAAAAATCATATTTTTATCTTATAATGGTCACACGAATAATCAATTAACCTTGAATTATTTATTTTTTAACAATAACATGATCTAAGGGTTGATTAAAACTATAACATCAACATTATAAGACAATTTTAAAATAAAAATATAATTTTTGACATTATTTAACGAGGTATTACCCTTATTCTAGGGCTCCAAACATTATTCCGATGACGGAATAAAACTGTCAAAACACTGGTCAAAGAAGAGGGCACGTTGGTGGGGTGAAGATCTTATAAGCGCCGAAAGTTGCGAAGGACAGTCATGATCTAATAGGGCTAGAAGGGACAAGAAAGGACAGGGTATTTGAATCGAACCTCTTTCAAGTCCGTAAAAGCTCACAAAAATACTGCCATGGTGGGTTTTTGTTTCTGTCCTATTCTATATTATTATCCAGTTGGTCTATTTTTTTCACTTTTTTGGTCAAGGTTATGGCCCTCTCCATTAAATATCTAATAAAATGCCTTTTTGTGTGGGGGCACCGGAGAATTTCACACAACCTCAAATCCAGATTCATACTCCTTTCTTTTTATTCCATTCACAAAGGGTCGGAGGGGGCAATTAATTAAAATAATATCAACCTGTGTTTATCAACCTGTTTGTAAACAATGACCCGCGAGAGTTAGACAATGAGAAGCTCTCTTAAGCTCGATTCAATCATACTTCAATTGAATAGCATTTTAAAATTTTTAGGTCCATGCTGATTTTTCTTTTGTTCCGGGTTTTGTATACAGAATTTGGCTTAAGTGCCGTAAAAAAACCTTGTTGAGAACTAACAGATCTAATAAGCCATTTTGTCTAATTAATTAAGAAGATGGCCTTGTTTTGCTATTCATTGTTGCCTTCAGATAGGGGGCACTACTCACTTTAAAAAGTTAAAACTCGTAGAAAAAAGTTACTTTTAATTATTTAATTAATATTTAGCTCATACTATCATTATGCATTTTGAGTAATTAGCATCCTATAATTGACCTTCATCTAGACCTACGTACGTCCCTTAATTGTGAAAAGTACATTTATTTATGTTATTAAAAAAAAATGACACATTATACGTTTAAAGACGGATATGTCAATGCAATTAAATCATCATTTTTTTTTTTAAAAAAAAAATGTTCTAACTAATAAGAAGAAATAAATTTAATCATTTACTTATTTATTCAAGACTCCTTACGTGTGAACTTAAACTTTATTTTAATAGTGAAACTCAACACAAATAATATTTTTTAGGGGTAACTTCATTTTAGACTCGTGAATTATCAAGCGATTTGAGAAGCTTCCCCCAAACTTCAAAACATATCAATTTAGACCCTTTAACTTTCAATTACAATCAATTTGAACCTCTCCGTCAGATTTTAAAAGTTAAAAGTAAAATAATGACATTTATACCCCTAATTTTTTTTTTTTATAAAATTTCAAATTTTCCCTTAATTCCAAATTTTAAAAAAATAAAGTTAAAAAAAATCAGAGATATTTTGATCTTTTTAGGGATACATCAGGAAAGTTAATGGTTAAATCTGACGGAGGGGTTCAAATTGAATGCAATTGAAAGGTCAATGGTCCAAATTGAAAATTTTTGAAGTTTAGCTCTCAAATCGCGTGGTAATTCATAGCTTTAAAGTGAATTTTTAATTAAATAGAGGGATGAATGACTTACACTTGTAATATTTTTAATTAAATAAAGGAATAAATGATGGAGTGAAGGTTCAAACGACCTTTGTTAAATTACCACTTGTCTCAAAAACTTTAAATTTATAAGAAGAAAGATGAATTTAATCAATTAATTATATTCTAACGCTCCCACTTACGTGTGAGCTTAAACTTTATTTTAAAAACGTAAAATATTTAATTTAACTGGTTATCAAAGCCCAAAGTCTTAAATTCGAACCTAACTCTGTTATTTACCCAATCTAATTAAATATTTTATGTGTTAAAATCCCACCTATTAAAAGAAATTTTAACCTACACGTAAAAAAATGTTAAAAAAATATTATAAATTATAAGCTTAAACTTTTAAATAATTGGATAACATATTTAAACAATAAGATGCGAAAAGAGGAGATAACATGGAAAACTTTCACATTGATAGTTTAGTACCAACAAGGAGGAAAGATGACAAAAGTGTTCTTCCCCATTATACCCATGTAAATCATGTCAGTAAAAAGAAAAAGAGAAAGGGCAAAAAAGAAAAATGAAAAAGCCAAAAAAGAAGGAACCATGACCTCAACAAAGAACCACTACAGTCAGTACTACAACGTCAGCTCTGCTCCTAGGAATTATGATTTGTCAGTCCACCCCATCTATTCAACTAAACTCCACCCTCCACCAACAAATTCATGCCCTTCGCTTTCACAATTTTTGCACAAATTCATGCTCATTCTATGCCAAAAATCGGTGTCTGAAAAAGGCTCTGCTTTGCATGAGTTTGGAATGTGTGCAGAGCTGGGCCAATCCAGCTGCTTCCATAACCAGAGGAGCTCTCGTAACTATTGTTACTATTTAAGGCAATGGGGGTGGCAAATGGGATTGAGTTGTTCCCATTATTCTGTTGCTGATGATGAACATATCCTCCATTGAAAATCCCCCCACTGCTGCTTTCATTGGCAGAGGAGTTTGAAGCTGCAGAAAACTCCATGTTGAAGGGAGAGGTGGAGCTCTGAAAGGCAGCAGTACTACTAGGGTTGTTCTTGGCATTGTTGAAAGATGTGTTGTGGTATCCAAGAATGGACCAGTAATCTGATGGGTCTTGTTTGATGGGTATTGCAAAGCTTAGGGATGAGGTGGAGGGCTGTGATGCAAAAGTTATGGTCGACGACGAGGAAAGATCACGGTCGTCCGACCGGCTTCCGTCGACAGTCTTGCTGTCCGAAGCTGACTCGGAAGAATTTTTAGATTTCCCCGACATTCCTCCGATCGGAAGGTTGCTATTGGCAATGCTCTTCACGTCGTAGCGGCTCATGTCGAAGTTTGTCACAGCATTTAGGCCTCTGAATTTGATAGCTGCAATGTCATAAGCTTCAGCCGCTTCTTCTTGGGTGCCTATTTGTTAGAATATAAATTAAATTATTAAATTCAGTCATTTTAATAATGTTTAAGCTTCTGAAATAAATAATGATTTAACGTAATATTAAAATTAAAAGTTTTTTCGTCATTCACTTCAGTTTTCATATTAGTTAAATATTTTACATGTTGGTCGTTACTAATTAAAAAAAAAAAAAGTTCGGCCCCACTCCTCAGTAGGATAAATTTAATAATTTATCGCTTATTATTTAACATTATTTCATGATAAACAACCCAACCAAAAAAGAAAAAATGCATTGTCAAAGGAATGAAAGCTCACTGAAGGTGCCAAGGTAGAGATCTTTGTTGCCAGCAACTCTCCCTATTCTTGCCTGCCATCTACCATGTTGATGGTGCCTGAAAAAAAAAAAAAAAAAAAAAAAAAGAGCACACATAAATTTGTATATTATTTACTGCAGACAAAATATATAAAACAAAGTATGAGGGAATTAATAATGTAGCAAACCTTGTGACACCTCTGTAGATAGAGGCTCCTCTAGAGAACCCACTACTTTTCCTGAACATAAATAAAGGAGGCAAAAATGTCTCAAACCCAACACCAAAAAGATTTACCCCCTTGATCAACACAAAAAATAAAAAATAAAAAAAAAGGAAAACAGTGGTAAAAAGTAAAATCAAATATTCAAAATGGGTTATTAAAAATACCTTCGTAGAGAAGCGACAAACTCCTGCCTAGTCATGTTCTTCATCTCTTCCAGTTCTTTCTCATAGTTGGAAACCTTCACAAAGAGTTGGATCCAAACTTCAACATCGGAAAATAGTAATATAAAATGAAAATTAATCTCATCCATTTAATCTGACAAACTCACTGAAAAATTTGTAGTGGTGGTCGGACCCCAGTATTTGAGAGCTGCCAGATCATAAGCTCTTGCAGCTTTCTCTTCTTTATCGTACCCTCCTAAAAACAAAAAAAAAGAAAGAAAAACATTCAATGTGAATCAACGAGGAATCTGAAGAAGATTACACGTTCATGCAAAAAAAGAATCTGTTACAGTAAACAAAATCTAAGGTCACTTCGATCGTACTAGGAAACACATTGATGAAAGAACATTTTTAATGTTATATGATGGTGAATGAAATGATCATGACCATAATTATATAGTACAAGTACTGTTTACTTATATGGAAGAGACAAAGAGAGAAAGAAAACTCACCCAAATAAACTGAGATGGTGATGATGATTATGACATTAGCATCCATGGCAGCAATCATTCATACATGCCAAGGAAACGAACAACACAACCCACATCAGAAAAAGAACCTTCAAACAAAACCTTAATTTAAAAGAAAAAAAAAAAAAAAAAAAAAAAAAACTAGCGCACAATAGCTGAATTAGCTAGGCGGAAGCTAACGGGCCCCTGTAGCGTACTGAAAGCCCAGAAGATCCGATCTGAGCCCTTTGTAGGTGTTATTGGGATTCGAGCCGCGTTACATTCTTTTACTCCCATTTATTCCGGTCACAGAGGACCATTCTCAAAGGTCTCAGACCCAGATCTCGTGGACCAGGATTATTCAGTACGCACCCCAGGTGCACGTTAGAAACAATCACAAAAACCCTAAAACTTTTTTTTATTTTTTTTTTTATAAGAAAATAAAAGAAAAAATAACCTTGTCTTCCTTTCCGACTTTGCCCTTCTCTTCTGCAGCTGTTGTCCCAAAGATGAGCTTCATATCTGCCTGTCCATCTATGCCTAATATTTTCATATGTGAAGAAGAAAAGAAAAAAAATAAGTAATTTTGTTTTTGAAAAAAGACCAAATAATTAAAATAAAAGAATATTATTTTACCGGGTAACGCCGCGGTAGATGGAGGTGCGTTGGCCGAAGGTATCGACGGGCTTCTTGGGCGGCGGGTCGGCTGCTGCCAACGGCTGCTTTTGGGCCTGGGCTTGGGCATGAGCTTGAGCTTGGGTTTGTTGTTCGGTAGAGAAGCCGCGGAGGAAGCTGGCGGCTATGGTCTTGAGCTCAGAGTCATAAATCTCTGCAGGCTCAGACATAGTCAGAGCCATGGGCGTCTCGTTAGAAAAGTGAGGCAGCGGCGAGGCTCCAGCTGTGGCGGTGGAGCCACCGAGGAAGTCCTCGAGCTTCGGCCCAGCTGTGAACATGGACAGGTCAGTTGCACCAGCAGCTGCATCTTTTTCCGGCGCTTCGTCAACCCCAGTACCTGTAATACCCAAAAAAATAAATAAAAATTATATATATTGCGCATAGAAATGTGCAGCCTCGGCTCTACACCCGAGAGAGAGAGAGAGAGAGAGAGAGAGAGAGAGTGGACCTTGGGTGGGGGAAGTGAAGGCGTGGAAGAGGGAGAGGGATGAGGAGTGTTGGTGGGGATGGTTGGAAAGAGAGAAGCCGAGCCAGTTCTGAGAAGAAGAAGAAGAATCCATGTCGTTGATGAGCGTGAAAGAGATGGGTAGAGTTGGTGTTATGCGTCTTTGGAAATAGCAAAATCAAAAAATATATGAGAGAGAGAGAGATGAAGAAGAGGTAAATAGGTAGTAATGAAAAGAGGCCGAGGAATGACACAGATATAGAGGGCAGGAGAGAAAGAAAGAAAGAAAGATGAACGTGAATAAAGAGAGAGAGAGAGAGAGGTGCACGAACATCGAAGCTATATTTCTCTTAAGGGAAGAAGAATTAATCATATAATATTCCATATTAATTGAAGGATTTGATTGAGCAAAGCAAGTGGAACCTTTTCATGGGATGACAAGGCGGTGTGTTCGTCTCTTTCTCTTTCTCTTTCTCTCCCTCTTGACTGAAGAAAGAGCATTATTTGTGTATTTTTGCATGTATGATACGGTGACCCACGGGGGGAGGATTTTGTGTATAAATCATCTTAATTGGTCCCTACTTCTGCCGCGCGTCGTTTTTCTTTTGTCCCTATTAACACCTCCTCATTTTTTGCCTCCATAAAATGACACCCTCCGCCTCTCCGCACCTTGAGTATTTGATTTTGGTGCATTCTTATGTAACTCTAACTCTTGTCTGCAATCTACAATAAAACCCCCCCTTCGTACGCGGTATTAGATAAATGCTCCAACTTCACAAACAGTGCGTCCACCTCACGTGCTGATTTATTGTAATTATTTAATTTATATTTAGCTTTGCTTTTTAAAAAAAAATTAAAATTAAAATTAAAAGGATAATTTAATTTGACACAAGGAAGGTGCGAGTGAAAGTTGTTTCGCGTAGTAGTGATACGGTGACGTTTGTGGGATCCAAAGCATGGGTGAGAGAAAGAGGCATGGAGGGAGGGTCCTGCTGCCTTCTGCTGGAGGATAGATTTACAGTAGTGGCGTCCACCAGCCTGCATGTCATCGGCTTGACACGTGTGGATTTTAGTAATATTTCTTTAATGATTCAGACCACGCGTCGGCTGGTCCTAAACATCGCCATGTTACGTTTCATCGGATAGTGATTATTTACTATCTTTTCTGTAAGAGTACGTGGTACTTTCTTTTTTTTTCCCTAAGTAAGAGTACGTGGTACCTTAAGTTAAGGTAATGCCTATGGCAGTATTTAAGGTTTCGATTTGCAAAAAATATACGTACAGATATAAAATCAAATAAATATGTCTCCAAGTTTAATAATTTGAGTCCTAGAAGTTCATTTGTCTTGGAGTTAAAGAGAAGAAAAGTTTCTTATCTGATATAGTATTTTCTCTGTAACTTGAAGGAGAGAAACCCTGCATCTTTTCTTTTTTTTTAAAAAAAAAAAAATCTGAGTTTTGATCTATTTAAAATCCAAGATATTTGTTAGGATTTTCATCAATTTTTGATAAAAGAAAAAAAAAATTTATGTCAAATTACATACTTCTTTCTCCTCTGTCCCAATCATGCTACAGCTAGCGATTATAGAGGTTAGTCTCCCATACCATGCTCCATTTCATGGCCATGAAGGTATGCCTTCCATGCCCATAGAGGTGGGTCCTAGCTCGGTCCTCCAGCCATGGTTGGATCTCTATAAACATTGTCATGGAGATAAAGTCAAATAGTCAATATTGGTGATGGCTTGTGTGTGTGTGTGAAAGAGAGAGAGAGGGAGAGAGAGAGAGAGAGATCTAGAGAAAGTACAAATAAAAAGAAAGAAAAAAATCATCCAAAAATTGACAAAAATGTCTAGAAATTTCTTGGATTCGAAATGACTCAAAAGTCTGGTCTTAAAATTAAAAAATTGAAGATTCGGAACTTAAAAAATTGATTAAGTAACGTTTGAGACTGTTAATTAATATAAATATAAATTCACTAAAAATATTTACAAAAAAAAAAAAAAAGATTTTCTTCTAACTTGGACAAAAAAGGTACGTTGTTGGGTACAAACAACGTATATAATAATCCCACGATATGTCATTACTTTGAATTGGCAATTATTTGATCCTGAAAAAAAAAAAAAGTTAGAAACTGCGTGCTTGCAAGTGCACGGCTAACAGTAAAATAACAAATTCTAGGGAATGATAGATCCATTTACCCTTATTATGTTGCTTCCCTATTGAGATAATTTTGCCAAATATATGTATAGGAGCTCTTGAAAAATAGAAAGAAAGTATACGATGAGTGTTAAAATATATATAATTGTTTACGAAAAAACATTATTTTCTTTTAAGGTTGTGTTTGATTTGACGTATAATGATTTTTTAGAGAATGTTTTTAGTCCTAGTGTAATGCTGATCATTAATTACGATCACATAAGATAATAGGAAATTTTCATTAAAATACTTAGATCTGGTAAAGTATTATTAAGTTTTTCTATGAATTATACACATACCTTAGAAATATAAGATCGATCGGACTTTGTTTTAGGGTTGAAAATGAACTACGGAGAATATGAGCCCGGGAACTTCTGTCACGTTAAATAATAGGGGAGCAATATGTCAAATGTTCGTTTACGATTACGAGTCATTTAATTCCCTTAAAATTTTAAGCTAATCGGAGTTTATTTAAATGTCATGACTCCACAATTTTCACTCCAAAATTCACTATAAAGTTTCTAAAGTGATTCTAAGTGTTCTATGGTTGGTGTGAAGTGCTTAGGAAGCCGGGGAACACATTTTTGAAGTTCGTGAGCGTTTTTATGAAAATTGCTCGGTATAATCCTAATAAAGCTCTATTTTTAATGGTCTAAGAACTTAATATTTCGTTTTAATGTCCAAATAGCCTTAGGAATGTAATTAAATAATAATATAACATGATTGTAATACCCATTTATATTTAAAATAATGTTTACACATTACAATAGTTGTTACGATGCATAAACATGTTTAGTTAGCATTATAATAATGCCGTTGTAATTGCCAAATATTTCGAAAGAAACGGCCGATTATAATACTAATGTTGTAGTAACACATGTATAAAAATACGTGAAAAAAAAAAAAAAAAAACTACAAAACCATTGTAATGCTCGGATAGCATTATAATACTTTTAAATATATCATATTAATGCCAAAATTATTAGGAGACTATGATAATATACCTAGTGTGGTAAAACAATATCTAGGTATTATTTCCATACAAATTAACCATATAAGAAAGGATATATATGCATGCAATGTGATTACACACATAAACACGTCGTTGTACTGCCCGAATGTCCTTAGTGTGAGCTACAGGACGTTGGCCCTTCGTTGCACCACCTTGAACAGTCAAATCAACCTATGGCTAACTGTCCAAAGGACCATCCCGCCACCCCCTTAGGGCAAAAGCCCTAAATAGCCTCACATCATGAGATCAAGATCTATTCTACGTACTTATCAAACGTGTCATACTTTGAAAGTAATGAATATTTTTAGTAAGCTTTAACTAATTAATGTAATGGATGTTTAACCCCAATACCCAGACAGGAAGTGGATTTGGGTGAGCTAACACCCCCCAATTTCCACCTTTCCTCCGCACCCTTCGGCCACATGTCCCAAGTGGGAGCAGCTGGGGGTGACCTCGACACAGGACCAATCACCCAACACAAACTGAAAGACAAGCAAAGCTCACATGACATGATTGGAGAATAGACAATAGAGAATTAGGTAAAAATAGGTAGTGGAAAAAGCAAGACCCCAAAACCCGGATAAGAGTTAAACCTGCTTTTACACTAAGCAAACCAAAAAGCCATGAAAAAAAAAAACAAGCAAAAGGTTGCAACTCAAGTCTCACCAGATTGGCAGAGAGTTCGGCGGGAGTGTTGTGTTCTTCGTTTTCATTTCTTTTATTATATTCTCTTTTACAGTAAAAGGTAATCATGTAAGCTTCAAACCCACTAAAATACAACCAAATTTAAAGTAAAAAATTGGCTGGCTGTCGTAATTCAAGGCCTCTAATTGTTTTCCACGGTCAAACACTATGTGTAAAGTAAAGGAGTGGGTTTTGTGGTCAGTGAAATATTTTATTATTAATTCATGATCGCCTCTCACATGACATGACCTTTTTTTTTTTTTTAATTGGGAATTATTCTTTTTTTTGGGGTAATATTATTTTAATGTCCATTCTGTGTATGGGAAAGGTCTGCTGTCTGATCTACTGTATCCTTTGAGACATGTGTCCTCTTGTGAGGACATGTGGGCCCAACAACGTTGATGAGATTCTCGTTCGTGCGATGGATTTTAGTTTCGGTAAGACGAGGGGTCAGTCAGTGTGTTAATTGGGAGGGAGGCTGCTGTCTTTTCATTCTTCTTAAATATGATGATTTTCTTGGATTAATTTGTTATTAAAAATTTAAATTAAATGATAATTTTTACATATTTTCTTTGTGAAATTTGATATGAAGATGCCGATTCCCCACAAATCCTAAGGGAAAAAGGTTTTTCCTTTTGGCGTTAAAAAAGAATTAATTCATGTGGATATTATTTTCAACGTGAGCTTTGTTGTGGGATTCAAGATTTGCTCACCATCAAGTGGGATATTAATTAATTATAAAAGGACGCAGTTGGGGTAATTAAGCTAGTCAATACTGTATGTGGACACGTGCCACTGCACGTGCCATCTCCTGAGTGCATCAATTGCTTGCTCTTATCCCGAGCTGCAGGACGAGGAGGTCGGTGACTCGGTGAGATTGAAGGCATGTAACCTTTGTAAATTGCAACACCAACCTCCTCATGTTTGCAACAATTTTTTTTTTTTTTTTCCTTTTTTTTAACTTCTCCTTTTCTTTTTCTTTCTTTCTTTCTTCGTCTCTTTTCCATGATTGAATTGGTAACAGCATGGATTAAGTTGGACTCCAATTTCGATCTTTCCGTAAGAAAAATTGCAAAGTGGATGGTATTTTTATTAGATCAAACTTGATGAAAAATCTTACGGACTTGGCACTAAGATGTTTCCATTAGGGTCACTCAATACAGCAGCAGCAACAGCTATATTCGAGGGGATAGCAACATCGAAATTTGCCTTTATCGATCCATTGCCATTGGGAGGGGAAGCCCAATCTCCAAGGGGAGACATTTTTCCCAGCAGAAATATGAGCTTGCATAGTAGTGCATTTGCTGAAGGGTGGAAGATTTTGTCCGGCTGGAGAGCTTCATAAACAAGCTTGTTTCTAACAAGTCAAATTACGATGGGATACTGAGCTACTACAGAAGCAAAAAGAAATTCTCTACCTATAAACCGGGGGCTTTTTTGGCCAAACAAAACTTAATTGAAATGAACTAGGGGATAACTATACAACCTGCCATTTTGCACAAAGTAACATTGGCAACAAAATATCAAGCCATCATCTATTATCTAAAGAAGATAGGTGACATTCATTAAAAAAAAAAAAAAGTGCTAAACAACTGTCACTTGACATTTAAATCCTCTTATCTCACATCTCCAAAATGCAGATGAATGTAAAAATAAAAGCAGAGAGATCACAAGAAGACCTAACTGAGACAAAGACTGTCCTCATTTCAAAAGCTTATACACGAGATGTCAACCGTTGATAGTTGACTTAAAGTGAAAATCATCGGTTGTGGAGTAAATCAAGCCTTCCTCTACAAGATTTTGAATAGATGACCTGTAGACAACCAGGAAATTTAAAGTTAAAGAGACATTTCTGTTAGAAGGCCAGAGAGAGAAAGAGGGGAGGGGGGGGGCAGGGAGGAGAGCGAGAGAGAGAGAGAGAGAGAGAGAGAGAGACATGAGCTTATCCATTGAAACTCTTAACTGACGGGCAATAACATCACAGTGTACCCCCTTTTCATCTGCACTGAAATATGGGAAGATCAAAAGGTGTCAGCAGTAGTAGACTACACAGCAATAAGCACAGGATCAAGGAAGGGAGGAGCATGCAAATGAAAATATGCAGGTAAGATATGATATAAAACTTTAAAATAAATTGGGCTTACTGCTAACTATTCCGGGACCAAACAGAAACAGAAGGAACCAGTAAATGAAATAATTCATGCACGCACACGCAGAACAAACTAATGCATACTACATATACAATTATCCCAATGAAGAAGTGATCTGCGAACCCCCTCCCACACCCTCTCTCACCTCGGCATTGGGCACAAGGTTTTTTAGTGACTTCTGTGACTCCTTCAGAAAAACTGACCTTGATTGCACAAGCATCAAAATAAGAAATGCTTCTTTTGACCAAAAGCATACTTCTACCCAAACCGTCCATCTAATAATGAATTTGCTAATGACAAACAATTTCCACCAAGGCCCCGTTTGTTTCGGCGTAAATTTTTTTTTATGAAAAATGTTTTTCGTATTTTTGAGTGTTTGATGTGGAGTAAAATATTTGTCAACCTGAAAAACCCATCATTTTGAAAATGCTGGCTTATGTACGTACCTACATACATGTGTTGTATGTATATACGAGAGCATCTTCTCAGCTTCCCAATGACAATCTAGTGTTTTTTAAGGCGCCTACAATGACCAATCTACCCTTAATGGTGGAAAAGAAAATATAGTTCCGAAGTTTTGCAAACTGCAACCTATTAGTTTAAGCTTTGAAGATAAATTGTGACTTTTTAACATTGTATTTGAGTAAAGCTTCACCTCCCATTTCAATTAAATATTTCACGTATTAGGAGAGAGTTTAAGCTATGAATAACATAGAGTAACCTCGTGTGACTTAAGCTTTTAAAATAAATAGTGATTTAAGATAGAGTAACCTTGTGTTACTGAAATACCCTATTTTGGAATATAATTATAGGGATCGAACAAGAAAAATCTGAAAGCATCAACAAGAGAGGCACAAAAACCACCTTTTGTGCCCACCATTAAATGAGTGACAAGTCAACCTGGAGCAAATTAGAAAAAGGTATTGAATGCACCAGAATATACCAACCTATGAGAAACCCAACGTATGAAACCCATTTTTCCCCTTTCTCACTCTGCTTTTCTCACGCAAACATCAAACCCATTCTTTCTACTTTCTTATTCTTTCTCCAACATATCAAACCATCGCTGCCCAGCCCACCGCCATGGCCGGAACATGCCGCCACCGCCCAATGACAGCCCCACCCACACCGCCCAGCCCATTGATCCTCCACCGGTAAGTTCTAAGTAATGGGTTGCTCCAATCCATTTTTTGGCTGGGCGGTTGTGCTTGAATTTGCTGGGTAATGAGCTTCAGATTTGAGCTTCTGCTGGTGGTTGTTTTCTGGTGGTTTTGCTGGTTAAGTTTTTGTTTTTTTGGTTTTTTTTTTTTTTTTTTTTTTTTTTGGTTTCATTTTGTTGCTTGTACATCAATTTGTGGTTTCAACAGAACTTGCTTGATGATGAACCCAAACAAATGCAAAAGTGATAATTAAAGAGGAAGAACAATACAAAGACAAGTAGAGGAAAGGAAAAAACTAGAAGAAAAAGAAACGGCTGAATTGCACAGCCAAAGAGAAAGAAGAGAAATAGTGGAAGAAAACTATTGTTATAAATTTTAAGTCTAATTATTTCATTTAGGGTATGGGCGGGGCGTGGCGTGGCGGCGTCTCACTCTAGGCGGTGGGCTGGGGATTTTTGTGAGAAAGAATGAGTTTGATGTTTGCGTGAGAAAAGCTGAGTGAGAAAGGAAAGAATGGTTTCATACGTTGGGTTTGGTATAATCTGGTGAATTCAATACCTTTTTCCAATTTGCTCCATGCTGATTTGTCACTCATTTAATGGTGGGCACAAAAGCACAACCTCATTGAAGATATACTCATATATATACACACATGCATGTTTGACACAACAACGCAAGCAACTGCAGAAATGCAAAAGGAGGGGGGATCTTGGTATTACAATAAGAGCCATAGGGAGAATTTACACAATCATTGTCCTTTCAAGATTAGAAGTACTTACTTGGATGAAGGCAGCTGCAAAAAATCTAAGACCATTTGTTCAATGTTCTTCTGTCCTACGTTATATTGACCAGAGAACTGAAAAGGAAAAATGTAGGACCAGTAAGCATAATAATTAAAAACTCACCAAAATTAAATTTCCAATCAGATCTTTTACTTGATGTGGTGGGGCAGCTGGAGAGCCCTTCATAGGTGTACTAGTTGAATTTGCCATCTGCTGCTGTGTGGTAACACCACCTTGTAGTTTCTATCAGCATAAATACAAGTAACATCAGAAGGCCAGAGCATATACATAGATCATATCCATACAGATGTAATCAATATGTCATGTAAAGCTTGAATGACATTTGTAGTAGTTAGACCAATACCCGTAACCTGGTATTATAGAGATGGACATAAATACAATCAATGAAGTGGCTTGCAATCTCGTTAAAGTCAGTAATGGGCCTGAAAGCAACATCAAGTTCAATTTTAAAAAAATAAAAAAAACCTTCATGGAATCAAAGTTATACCACTGACATGGTTTTGTGAGATCAATTATATCACAAGAAGGGAACAGGTCAATATTTCAACATAGGGGGTTCCATTTTTGTCTAAGTAGCTTAAGTATAATCACGATTCAGTTAAAACTTGCTATAAATATACGAAATCAAGGGTAGGCCCACTTTATTACTCTCTAAAACTTGTTAACTTTCTAAATTTGTCCTCATTCTTTTGCATGTTGATACTATTGTCTAATGTCTTGGAGGGCTATTACTTGAGATATAACTGCAAGATTCAAGAGGAAATCACAATTGATTTCCACAGAGAGAGCTAGCCCTGTAGTCACACAACCTCCCATAGATTGACCACAATCTTAAATTGCACAACAGCAGTGTCCAATAGGTGACACTTATCTTTTTACTATACCAGTCCACAAGAAATCTCTTCCAAAACTAAGAGTTCTAAAAAGGAAAAAAAAAAAAAAAAAAAAAAACTTGAAATATGCAGACCAAAAAGTTGGAATAATTGACCGAGACAATGTTATTGTACCCAACAATGAGGTTAACTATTCATGTTAAGTAAATAAGCACCACCAATGTGATCCTACATATTAATAGGTCATGCATTACAGCCAAAATCAAGATGTTAAGTGATGAAAACTTCACTTAACCCCCATGAACTTTCATCACTTTTGCAACCTTCCCCCCAAAGTTTTAAAAACTCTCAATTTAGTGTTTTGAACTTTAAAAAATTTCAATTTCACCCCTCCATTAGGATTTTCCCTTAGAATCTAATAGGGGGAAACATTCTCAAAATACCCTCATTTTTTAAAACAAATTAATTGTAATTTAAGGGTAATTTTGTAATTTTATAAAGTTTACAAAGGTATAAGGGTCACTTTACCCTTTGACCGTCTAGTTTAACCCCAAACCCTAACGGGAGGGGCGATATTGCAAAAAATTGAAGTTTGATATACTAAATTGAAAGTTTTAAAAAATGATGAAACTTCATCAGAGTTAAGTGAAGTTTCCCAAAAATATATAAAACACACCCAAAGACAATTTACATGAGCTACAATATTGTAAGTTCTACATTATGAACACAAAAATATAAAAGCTAAAATGTAAAACATAAGGTAAGATTGAGTCTGTACCTTATAGAGAAAACATTTAAGGTCCGCTTTCCCATAAAGCCTTTCAAGTGTCCATGGATGCGAACATACATTCCATCCCTAAAGTGAAAGATATCATTTCAATAACATTCAGATAGTATATTACAGGTTTTTTAGAAGGGAAAGAACACAATTTTTATACACATATTGATATAAAACTGACCCATTATTCCAAAACAATCCACTTGCTTGGAGGAAGTTTAAGAGGGGTGAAAAAAAAAAAAAAAACAAAAAAAAAAAGAACGTTGGAATCTTAGAAAACCCTTTAATTCCGAGCTATTATGACTATTCTAGTTTTCATTTCTTTCCCCCAAAATGCTCACCACATGATATTGGTGAGGAGAAAACGGTGATTCAAGGACAAAACTAGGAATTTTAAATTGGGGGAGACCAACCGCACTGTGTCTTTTTTTTTTTTTTTTTTTTTTTTTGAGGGGACCAGTAATAATAAAGTACAAAACAAAACCTAATAATAATATTTTTTAACAAATTTTGGGGCTGAACTTTTTTTTGGGGGGCCTGCCCCCTGGATCCATCCATGGTTTGATTGATTTGTTGACTAACATGGGGAAAAATTAAAATGAAATAATCTCTCTAAACAAACTACTTTAATAAAACTAATAGGATAAATATCCAAATTAAAAAAATAAAATAAAATAAAATAAAAACCTAACTACTTAAAGTATAAGGAGTAAAGAAGTGCTATAGCTGAATACTCCTTCACAAGGAGGAATGTGCACATTTTAAAATTAAACATACAAGATTCCCTCCACTTCATTCGAGTCTACCAATTCTTGAACCCTACACATAGAAGAAAGAAAAAAAAAAACCCATAATTGGCATGGAATCAAGTAATTAAATTAACTAATTCTTGTCAAATCAAATTTGATATGAAAGTAAAACAAATTTAAGAAGATTCACCATTTGTTACACTCAATCCTTCCAGTCCCATCATCAAGTATGAAAGTAACATCAGTAATTCTTCCAGTTCTGTTGCATACCATTCCCACAAGCGTAACCTAAACATATTTCAATCTCAAAAGGCCTGGCATGATAGGAAAAATCAAATGAATAGACACATGCAAAGCCAAGTTTCGAGAAACCCACATTGTTCACATCGACACCGTCAATAGTAAAATTAGATTTATCATCACTCAACAAAAAAGCTTCTTTAATCTGCTTCACAGTCAGTGGAAGCAACGACTGGATTTCACGATTCTGCAAAGAAAGGAAGAGAAACTTGAAATCCTAAAACTCTGTAGTTGATGAGAAATAATAGGAATAAAAATAATATCAACATTTTCCGTACTTCATAGAAGGCACGTTAGAACAAAACAGTCCACTAAATCAAGACCGATGCAATGTGTTTGTTCGCATACACATTTCAAAAGCAAAGAGTAGAATTCGAAAGGTCCGATTCCTTCAAAATAAGAAAATGTCCAGTTCGACTGCCAAGAAAATTAAAGAAAACAGCGGTAATCACAAAAACTAAGCCTAATAGAACCATCTGGTAAATTCAGTATTGCAATTACACAACAGTTAAACCGTAACCACTAGCCGAAAAAAACAAAGGACAAAACCCTAAATCTCTATTTGGCAAATTCGAAAACTACATTTCACTCCTTTAACAGTGCTATTAGAAACCAATTACTTGAAGGGAGCAGCGAAGGCGGATTCCAATATTTCCTTCCTCTTAACTTATTTTTCATTATTTTGATTTTCCTCCGTGTTCTCGGAGACCAAACAGATGTTTAGTTGAAAGAAAAGAAAAGACAAAAGCACGAGAGAGAGAGAGAGAGAGAGAGAGAGAGAGAGAGAGAGAGTTACCTTGGAGGAAGAGAAGGAGGGATCCGCGGCCTCGGTTGTCTGAGAGGGCATGAAGCCGCCGCCGGAGAAGGCGGCACCGCCGTCGAATTGGCTCCCGTACATTGCTTCTATGAGTGTGGGTGGGAAAGGTCAGGACCAATTTGTTTGTTTTTTTATTTTCTTTACTAAATTTAAACTCTTTTCATACGCGGTATCCGTAGGCATTTCCTTCCCTTTTTTGGGTCAAAGCGTGGAGGCAAATAGACAGTTTTCCTACTTTTTAAAAAAAAAAACAAAAACAAAAATCTAAAACAACAATTTAAAGATATTTTCAAATAAATAAATAAAAATATCGATTTTAAAGTTTTTTTTTTTTTTTTTTTTCAGCAATCCATTCATTAAAAATGTTAGGGTTAAATACTTTTTTCTCCGTTTGATTTAAGAACTTTATTTTTTTTTCACCTATATTTTAATTTGTATTGTAGATGGTATCTCACTTATAGCTAAAAATTGAGATGATACCTTTGTTCAACTTCTGTTCATAAATTAACGTAAATTCACGTCAATGCACTTCAAAAATTGACACGTAACCTTATACCTCACACAATTTTAAAAAAAAAAAAATTGAAAAACTAAAATTATTAGAACATTTTTTGCAAAAAAGTGGAGATTGTTCCAGGATTTGATGGCCCTAGATAAGCAGAAGGCAGGGGAGCCTTTTGTACCAACTATCCAAACTGCATTAAGTAGCAATGGTATTAACAGAGTAATAAAACACATTGCATCACTATACCAGGCTTCCGGGCAAATTTTAATCAAATTTTAGCTAAAGAACGGAGAGGTCATTGAGAATGCTCTGAAAATTAAGTGAAATTTAGCCAATTTCAAACTCTCCTAAGCCAGTCATAACTTAAAATATCATTTACTTCAAAAATTACAATCTACCATTCCAATTGAAAAATTTTAAGCACAGAAAGCGTGCAAGGGAAAGTACAAAAGAAAAGAAAGAAAGAAAGAAAGAAATCTAGATACATTTATCCTCATTAGCCAATTATCTCTCGAAAATTTTGTTTGTTTAATCAAAATTGTTAACACAATTTTCGGTCACAAAGGAGATTTGTAGATGGGACTCGCGAGGTTGCTAAATGGTGGTGATTGTATTAATTAACAACGAAACAAGAGAGTGGAAAAGGAACAAGACAAGTTCTATTATGAATGTGCCTCCTGCTCTCTTTAAGAAAATGGTTCCCTTATATGCATATATTTTTTACATGGTTCAAGGCTCACAAAGTCATTCAATCTAACAGTCTCCTGCGATCTCCAATTGTCCACCGTTCAACCATCTTGGGATTTGTTAGAGACTGAGTTCGCCCATGCCATGTCGCGTGTATAGTTGGGAATTGGTCCGGCATGGCTTCGTCAGGAAGTGGGCCAGCTTCTGCTTGAAAGGACAGGGCGCCCACACTCTATGGATGGATGAGACGTATTGAATAAATGTTCCGTACGTGGTGGTTGCCATGGCTGGGGATGGTTGAGGTTCACTGGGGGGTGTTGAATGGCGTACTTAGAGGTGTGAAGAGGCGAACCTCTAGGGCTGACAGGGTTGCTGGGTGAGCCGCGAGCCTTGATAACCGTTGCTTTGACAGTGGATTACAATGCTAATCCCTTAATAATGTAGGTTAGAAATTAATAAAACTTAGTTACCAATTTTCTCTCTAAGAGTTACCCCCCAAATTTGCACGTTTGGGACCTTGGGAGTTGGCTAAACGTGTGAATTTAATGCACTTCGTCTTGTGTGTCCTGTGTTCCCCCAGTTGGCTGCTGCTAGGGCAGCTCTTGGGTCTGGGCCTGATGACGCAACAACTGCTCATTCTGCTGCGTAAGGTTGGGGACCCGCTCACGCTCTTGCTCCAACTGGGAGATCAGGTAGATTATCATAGGGTCACTTGACTCAGAGGTTCTGGCATCATCATTACGTCTGGGTATGAGAGGGGGTCTGGTTTGGTTAAGGGCTGTGTTTAGGGGTATTACCAAGGTAAAGATGTTAGTGATTGCAGTCCGTGTCGATGGAGGAGTAGAAAGTCCGCCTGTGGGTATTTGCTGCCCGGTGGCCGGCATATTTGTTTAATGGGAAAGGACTATAGCTTCCTGCCTAACGCTTCCCACAGACGACGCCAAACAGTTAACACAGTTTCCGGTCACAAGGGAGATTTGTAGATGGGACCCGTGAGGTTGCTAAATGGTGGTGATTGAATTAATTAACAACGGAAACAAGAGAGTGGAAAAGGAACAAGACAAGTTCTATTATGAATGTGCCTCCTGCTCTCATTAAGAAAATGGTTCTCTTATATACATGAATGTTTTACATGGTTCAAGGCTCACAAAGTCATTCAATATAACGGTCCCCCGCGATCTCCAACTGTCCATCGTTCAATCGCCTTGGGATTTGTGCGAGATTGAGTTCACCTATGCCATATAGTTGGGGATTGGTCCGGCATGGCTTCATTAGAAAGTCGGCCAGCCTTTGCTTGAAAGGACAGGGCACCCACACTTTATGGATGGATGAGACGTATTGAACTAAATGTTCCGTACGTGGTGGTTGCCATGGCTAGTGATGGTTGAGGTTCGCTGGGGGCTATTGAATGGCGTACTTAGAGGTGCCCAGGGGTGAACCTCTGGGGCCGACAGGGTTGCTAGGTGAGCCGCGAGCCTTGATAATTGTTGCTTTGAGGGTAGATTACAATGTTGATCTCTTAATAATGTAGGTTAGAAATTAATAAAACTTAATTACCAATTTTCTCTCTAACAAAAATTAATATGTACGATTTTTTTATCTCTAAATGAAATCTCCTTCAAAATATTTTCTCTCTCTTTTATTTTTTATTTTTTTTAAGCAAATATGGGGAAACAAGGGAGGGGAAAAATTCAAAATATTTTCTCTAAACCCCCTGCTAGAGAGATATTTCGATCCTTTTCTTCTTTTAATTCCATTTCTTTAAATATCTAATTAGCAGACCCTTTATCTTATGCCAAATTTACATGAACTACCAAATTTTTTCTTACCAATTACCATTAATTAACACATTACACACTAACATATAGCCAGCTCATGCTCGTGCTCACGATCATCAGCTCATAACAGAGGTATTTTTCCAATTTTTTGAGCTTAAACAAGTAATTTAATAGATTGGTCTGGAATGTTTGAGAGGCATTTCAAACAAAAAGGCAGGTTCTTATCAAGAAGATGCTTCACATTCACATGCATACATAATTTCTCCTCCATTATCAATAAATTGATATAATATTTCTATAACCAACATAACTACTGCAAAACAAACAGACACAATAACGAAAAAATATCAAAACAATAACAATTGTAAAAGAGAATCGTTAAGACGTTTATAAAAAGCGACCACGCTAGATTTATATTGTTTAATTACAAACAATATATATAAAAACATTAATTAATGATGTTTAGTAAAAAGGACACTAAAACAAACGTCACAAAATCCCCGGTTTTTTTTATTGGTAGTACCTCTTTGTTGATGTAGCGAACGAGCACTCCAAACGAATGTCTCAATTCTTCAATAAAAACCAACGTTTTGAAAACGAACCCAAGTATTAATTAAACTCAGCTTAATTAACAAACTTTGTCTTACATGATCAACTTGTTTTAAACACATAATTAGCGAACATAATCCCTAAGAAAAGCAATTGACACAATCAAATTTATATATATATAGTCACTGAGGTTTAGAGATATTACAAAACATAACACAAAAATTACAAGCTACGTACGACCCTAAAACATAATTAAATTCACATAATATCACCCTGGCCTCGCCTTGAATTTGAAAGCACAATTGCAGTTATTTTCCAAGGACTGCAACTAAGAGGCCCATGAAATGAATCCCTGCCCGGACTCCCCAATCTTGATGACTGCACAGAAGGACCATTTGAGAAAGACAAAGAGGGAGAGGATGAAGAGCTTGAATTTCGTGCAGACGCCATAAATTCACAGCAGTAGTCGGAGCTAAAAAACTCCAACTTTTCAAATTTATCCGACCTGGTAGCCTGAAAACCTGCGTTGACAGTATTAATCTTACGTTGTTTGTTTGTCCTGCATTTGTTCCAGAACCTAATGAGCCTTGGCCAGGTGGCGGCTTGAGGCTTGGGCTGTTCAAAGCGCGGCTTAGGAAGCTCTAAACTGCGCGCAGCTGGCGGAGGGCTGAGCGGGGGGATTGTTTCATCCTTTGGTAGGTGTTTGGGAGTCCCAGGTTGCCTTTCCCAGTTGAAGGGAACTCCTACGGCGCTTCGGTAGTAATAGAGACGAGAAGAGCAGCCCACAGAAGAATTCCTCGAAAGGGTTTTATGAAAGAACTGATCATCTCCTCTCTCTGCTGCTGCACCCCTGCGTCGACGCTCATGATGATCCATGTTTTTCTAAAGAAACTCAGAAAAATCAACGGTTTTGGTTGTTGGGTTTTTTGGGAATTCGATGTGATGGGTATATATAGAGAGGATTTGATACTCCGTATTCTAAGGGGGATGACGGAGTCTAAGGGTGCATGTTGCATTTATTTATTTTAAAAAATATATATATAAGAAGCAATTAAAGAAGGGGAAAAAGAAAGAAGTGTAACTTTCTTCTTACGATCACGTTAAACATATATGTTGGTTGTGTACATATTGTATTGCAATGTGCATGTGCAATTACCAAATCCTTAAGACAAGGCTAATTAGCTTTGCGTCCTGATTACCACTCCATATATGCTGATGCTCTGAATGAAGGATAGCTTGAAATGGATGAAGATAGCCACTTTTCACTATGGGAAAGTTCCATGCAACCGTTGATATTTGCTTATCTCACATAATGGCAATGCAAAAGCTCGTAGTATTACAATTATTCATTAATATATATATATATATATAGATGCTCGCAATGCATTGGCTTTGAATCCTCACTCAATTACCAATATACGGTTTTTACGGGTGGAGTCGTGTATATATCTAAGATTTACTTGATAGGATGGGTGGTGATGGCCTTGCTTTAAAAGGGTTCCACGTAATAAAAATTTAGTATATTAATCTTTTGATTTTTTTTAATTTCATAAATTTGTTAAGATTTTTCATTAAATTCTGACAGAATTCTAAAAATGCCCTTATTTTTTAAATTGAATTTTTTTTTTTTTTTTTTTTTTTAAGTTTAAGAGAATAATTACAAATTAGATGAAAATTCATTAAGGTTAAGTGAAGTTTCCTTAAAAAATAAAATAAAAATAATAAAAACCGGTAGTGCCACTAGAATTTTTGGTCAGATATAACGATCGAGCTAGACTGCCTCATGATGGAGAACAGCTACTTGGACTTTGGAGTAAATTAATACAGCCTACAGGCTTTCCCATTACATAAACATAATATATAGTTTTTTATTTTGATTCATGGAATAGCTACCACTGCACAAATATTGTATATTTAGTTGACTTTGGAGGTTTACAAGTAAGAGGTTTACTATACTTCTTACTTGTACAAGTGATTCCTCAAATTACAAGTAGGGATGCTTTATATTAATTAATTCGAGTAACGCAAAAGTAGTTCACCAAACCAAAGAAAAAAAACTGGCCTCCATGTGCAAAGGCTAAGAAATTAAAAACGTAAATTCCATCTTTTTCTAGTTTTTATATTACAAGTGTGAAATTGGAGAATTGAAATGCTTCATAATAATTCTCACCAGCCTCAAGAAAAAAGCCGGTGAGTGAGTTGGCATAAGAGGCCTATCCAAATCAGAAGTTTCTTCATTAGAAACTGCCTACATTGCGTGTGGACCGATCGAAAACATCAAAACATTTAAACAAATGAAAATTTGTTCAAGTGCATGCTTCAGTAAATTTAGATGAGCTGCTATGTACAGTGTACTGATTATTTTTTCTGAGTATATATTTACTGCTAATATGTTGCACGAAACATGACCTAGATCGAGTTAACTGGATTGAGCCATGGAAATTTATGTTCAAAGATCCAGAATTTTGTGAAGAAAATGGTAGAAGAAAGAAAAACGAAAGAAGAATATTTTGTGTCGAAAACTGTATGACCATATGTAACGATTTAAAGAAAAGTGTTAAACATGTCTGCATCATCACTCTAATAGGACTACCGAAGTTACAATTGAAGTTCTTTATAATCACTTATAAATCCTAAGCTAATCATCTTTTCAATGTGCAATTTAATTGGGTGTTACAATCTCCCCCCCTTAAATCTATGATGTCCTTGTCAGAGCTAAGTCATATAGTGTTATGATATCACATGGTGTCACTAGGTGGCTCTAATACCATTTGTAACTCTAAAAAAATAAAAAAAACGCTAATTATATTTAAAACGACTAATCAAGTTGCAATTGAATCTCTCCAAAATTGCATATAAAGCCAGTCTTACTTAGAAGAAACCCATGTGTATGTGCGTGAGACTTAACACTTATGAGTTCATTTATTATCCATCCAGTCTATGTGGACTAATTTTCTCCCTAAAGTGAGACTGGTTTGTTACACCATACCTATCTATATTGGAGTACTGTAGTTTGTTCGTATAATATATATGTAGTACAAAGAATATAAGGAAAATAAAATTTAATAAAGGGAATATAATTTAGCCCCCCAAATTACTAGCCGTTTTCGATTTAGCCCCCTAATGTTCTAAAAGTGATAAAGTAGCCCCCCAAACTACCAAACTTTTGCATTTTGGCCACTCCATTAGTCAAAACCGTCAGTTTGGATGAAAACTGCAAAACGACGTCGTTTCATTACGGGTAAATTACTAGAATGCCCTTTTGAAAAAAAAAATATCAATTTTAAAAAGGGTTTAGGAAACGACGTCGCAACAGCTTGGTTTCTTGGTTTTCTTCTCCATACAACCGTAAAAACGAAGAAGAGAGCTGCTACGTCTATGCACAACTTTTACAAACAAAGTTTACTTACTGACGTGGCCATTGGCAAGTTGAAAAAAAAAAAAAAAAAAACTAGAGAAAAAATGCTACAAGTACTGACATGGGCAGACAAAAACGAAGAAAGCTTGCTTACCCGATGATGCGAAAAAATTTGTGACTCCAGAGAAGATCACTGGGGCTGGCTCACTCGCAGTGACTTCCACGGATCCGACGAAGGCTGCGATGGTTTTAAGGGCTCCTCCGGCAAGGTTAGTTCACTGGAAAATCATTCATCCGCACTAGATCGGTTCGCTCTAGAGTTTCGTTGAGTGTTGTTGTTGATATTTCTAGGACAAACAGTGGCTGCCTGAGAGATAGAGAGAGAGAGAGACGTGGGTCGCCGTGACCCATGCGGGTCTAGCTGCCAGACCCAGTCATGGGTCAACAGACCCACGACGGGTCTCTAGCCAAGACCCGCTTGGGTCACCAGAGACCCACGGCATGGGTCAAATTAGAGGAAATTTTTTCTCCAAATTTCTATTTTGGGTACGTTCTCCTTCCCCCTATTCCTCATTTGTTTCATGTGCTCTGTTCTTGGATTTGTGCCTCCTGTTCTGTGTTCCTCCTGTGTTTTTGGGTTGGGCTTTACCTTGTGTAGGAAGCACCAGGCGATGTAAGTTTCCTATGGTTTGTTGTTTTGGCTTTTTAGTTAGAGTTTAGATTCTTTGAAATCCACATTCAAAAGTAAGGGAAATGGAAGGCATTTATAAAGAGTTGGATAAAGTCAAAGCAGAGATGGTGAAACTAAACAGAATTTTCGGTGACGAGGTGTGTGATGCCGGACTTGCCATTGCCGGCAGAGAAACGATGATCATCAGGAGGGTTTCTTGCCGTTTCCATTTTTGAAATTAAAATTGAGAACAAAGATCCAAAGAATTTGCTAACAAGATCAAGTAACCATATGTTGTAAAAAACACCTGGTTTCTTGGCGTTCAGATTTCGATACTTCCACAAGGTAGGCTTCCCAATAACCATCTCAACCAGAATACAACCCAGTGACTATATGTCCAACGGCACCCCAATCTCGCCAAAAGCAACCGACTCCCGCAACATGTAGTAAGGGGTGCCCCGAAACTTGAACCTCCAAAATCCCATTTCTTCTTTGTAGTCTCAGCCTTCCTTGGCAAGCCCAAAGTCGACGATCTTGAGCCGATCAACATTCAGCACACCTCCTTCATCGGGAAAGACCAAGATATTACTGGGTTTGAGATTGCAGTGCACCATACCCTTTCCATGCACAGAACAGAGACCCTGGACGATCATACGCACATAGCAGCGCATGTCCCACTCGCACAAACCCAACTCTTTCTTGATCAAATCTTCAAGAGTACCTCCGACCGCAAATTCAAGAAACAAATTGTAGAGTCTGGTACCGTCTTTGACGGTGAGTGAACTCCCAAGGCAGGAAACAATATTCAGACAACCACACAGTTGCACCAACACTCTTTCCTCCAACAGGAGGGAGAACGACTTCTCAAGAGGGCACGTCTTAACGGCGATCAATGGAGCCGTGGGATCACCGGGTTCAACCAAGAACACAGTGCCGTACGTTCCCATGCCAAGAACCCGCCACCTTTGCCACATCGCCATGAAATCCGAACAAGCACAAAAACACAGAGAGTGAAAACGAAGCTGCTGTGTGTTTAGGGACTAGAGTGAAAACGATGTCGTTTCCTAAACACTTTTTAAAATTGATTTTTTTTTTTCAAAAGGGCATTCTGGTAACTTACCCTTAATGAAACGATGTTGTTTTGTAGTTTTCATCCAAACTGACGGTTTTGACTAATTGAGTGGCCAAAATGCAAAAGTTTGGTAGTTTGGAGGGCTACTTTATCGCTTTTGAAACATTAGGGGACTAAATCAAAAACGGCTGGTAGTTTGGAAGGCTAAACTATATTTTTCCCTTTAATAAACTAAACACATGGCAAATAGAGCGAGATATCGATATCTTTTACGAAACAAATAAGGTAACAAGATCCTCTGGGTTTGGACATCTAATACAGAGCATATAATGCAAGATATCTTATATTAAATAACCATCTTTCAACCATATTTTTTTGTAAATCCAATAAATTGACCATTGGATTTGTTGACTCGTGTAAGTCTCACATAAATTTAATAGTGAATTCATTCATTCACTATATAAAAATGGTTGAAAGAATGAATTTTATCATTTATCATTTCTTGGATTCTAAAATATTCTTTCAACTCTAAGGTAAGAACATAGATACCACCTTGAGTTGAAAATGAGGTCAGAGAAATTGCTAGGAGGATATGTTTTACTGATTACATTGACCAGTTAATCGGTAAAGGCAATATGACATAGGCACAAAGTTCCTGTTGTAGTTTATGCCACACAAAATGACAATCACCTCTATGTATTTAGTGTGCTCATGGAAGACATTGTTATGTGCTAGGTTTTATGTCATAAAAGTCAATTTTATTTCTATGATATTATATATATACTACAAGAATTTGCATCATTAGCATCAAGATTATTAGTGGCAACCCAAGAGTCGCCACTAATGAGCGACTATTAGCGGCAACAATTTTGTCGACGCTAATAAATTGACATACATTTTTTTCCTATGTTGAAGCTGTAATGGAAAGCTATTAACGGCGACTTTCTATCATTAGCGGCGCATTTTGTTGCCATAAATGATCAAATATTATATATATATGGCAAGCTATTTTAAGTGTTTTTGATTTTTATATTGAATATATTAAAGGCAGTGACAATTCAATTCCAGACTTTTTTACCCGTGAATTTTTACAGTGCCACCATGGCAAGCAAAAAGGACAAGGACAAGAAGATTGCTGATGCTCTGGTCTTAAAACTAAAGTCCTCCCCTATTACTTCACATGTTACTATTGCTAATCGATTTTCGGCCTTTAATCCAGCATCTCCTATTACTTATTCTAGTGTCATTGTCTTTGCTTATGATCCATTTGTTGTTTCTTCACAGAAACCCAGGACTCCATTTGTTAAATACGAACAAGCCTCCGCTTATGTTCGTGTTCCATATTCACAACACCTGTTTCATGTTGAAATTAACCGTACCTCTATTAAAGAACCTTCCCAATTGGCACTCTCTTACTTTCCTCACTGGTTTCATTAAATCCTTGAACATCCTTTGAAGACCTCACTTTCTATACTAATATTTTGTGGCAGACCAGTTTTGCCCATTTTAAGCCTATTAACTCAACAATCTTTCTTGATGAAACCTTGGAAAGATTTTCTTAACAAAAATCCAAAGTGATTACTATCTCAGAGTTGCAACACGAGATTAGTAATATCAAGAAGGAAATTATTGATTTGAAAAATGATTTACATACTATTAAAACTAATAATAAAGATTTAAAAAAACAACTTTTGCGTTTGAATCTTCAAAACTGTTTTCATGATAACAATTCTGATAATGAAGAAAATGTGAAGCAATCTGTGCAAACTGATGAAGCGGAATCCAGCAATAAAGTAATCTTTTCAAATGGTGATGATAAGATTGTTAGTCTTATTAACAAAGTTGTTCCTCCTAAATGGTATTCCAAGGTAAGTATTATTGTTTCCCAAGATTATACTCTTGATGTTATTGCCATGATTGATTTTGATTTTGATTTGAATTGCATTCAAGAAGGACTAATCCCCAGTAAATATTTTGAAAAATTTACTGAAAGATTAAACTCTGCCAGTGGTAACTGCCTACATATTAAGTATGAATTGAATAATGTTCATGTTTGTTAAGACAATATTTGTTTTCACATTCCTTCCATTCTTGTTAAAAACATGTTTGATAAAGTTATTCTTAGACTCCTTTTTATTGCCATGCTTTATCCTTTCTTTGTTGATGAAACTGGTGTTTTAGTTGTTAAAATGGGTGTCGAAATAAAATTTCATTTTGCTTCGAAATTTGATATTGATACTAGTAGATTGAAGATAATCTCTGCTAAAACTAAGCATTTGAACTTCTTGAAACAAGAAGTCAAATACAAAAAAATTGCTAAACAACTTTTTGATAAACTGTTGCAATCAAAGATTAATGCTTTTAATACTCTGATAATTGATACTGTTTGTTCTGACCTTCCTACTGCTTTTTGGCACAGGAAAAAACATATTGTTTCTTTGCCTTATATATATATTGGTGACTTATCTTGACTATGGAAGTGGAAGTGTCTTATTGATATTTTGGTGTGGTTATAGTATACTAAACTGGACCAAGTGAGTTGTTATTCTATTAACTACTGTCAATATGAATAATTGAACTCACGACTACCTATAGCATGACTTAATTTCAATCTTAAGAAGAATGTAAACTCAAATGTGAAGTGAATGTCACTTTGATACATTTAGGAGTGAGATCTTTCATGGTCAAAAACTCAACGTGTTGAGTAATCATATCTAGCATTATGAGAACTCTACTCCTCAAGATGGAATACTTAATCACATTGTTTTTAAGCGTAGATATATGAAGTATCCCCTGCAAAAAAATTTAATGAGAATTGATTATTCTAAATCTTTGGCCAAAATAAGGATTTACTTAAAATTTAATATACTAATGAAATATGCTTTCAAGAGTACAACAATAATCAAGAAATTAAATTGGAAACTCAAGGATAAAAAAGATATTGAATGATAGTGATAGTATGCTTTATGACTTTAATTCTACTATGGATATTTTATGGAGGGGTCAATAGCAATTATAAGAAATCAAGGGAGTTTTGATTAATAAAAATAAAATAATATAGTGAAATTAAAATTTTTAATAAAATAAATTATAATTAATAGTAATCTAGAACAAGCCATGAGATAACGAGTTTCCTAGACCTATTATAGCTAGTTTTATTTTTTCCTTTAGGTCCATTCTCAAGCCAATTATTGTCTTTTAAGGGGCTTGACCTAATTGGACAAGGATTTGCCCCATATGGTGGTGTATATAAGGATAGAGTTCTAGATTTTTCAAGTCCTACTTAATTTGACAAGGAATCATAGTCCAAGCACAACTAGGTTTTACATGCTCTATATAAAAGGATCTTGTGTTGGCATAAAAGCCCACATTCTTACGGTGTATTTGAGATTGTGATTTCATAAAAATAATTTGTGTTTTTAAAAGATATCGCAAAACATAAGGCGTTTGGCATTGCGATTTAAAAAACACTTAATTTAAAATAAGAAAAAAAAGCGATTTCAACAAGCAGGGTAGGGGGTGCTTATTTGAAAAAGTGCGAATTTAAATCAAAATCATGAATTCGCATAACAAATATTTAATAAAAAAGTATTTTTTAACATGTTTTACCAAATGCCTTTACAATTTTAAAAAGTAGCAATTTAAAAAATGCTATTTTTAAAATCGCACTTATTAAAATCGCAATTTCAAACAGACTCTTAGTTTCATAATCATAATTGAGAAGAATGTTTAGAAGTTTCAAAACTCAAGCCTAGGTGTACAAAGCAAGAGATTCAATCAGCCCTCTACACCAAGTAGCTGACTTTGGAGGTACATTAATCTCATGCCTATGCAAATTTTTGTTTTGTGTAATTTGATGCTATGCTTTTTTCGTGCTCTTTCTTAAGGATTTTTTTTGTTGTTGTTGTATCTCTTTGATATATATTCCCAACATTATGTGCATGTGAATGAAAAATCAATTGTCATAACAAATAGGTGAGTTGGCTTGAGTGGCACTCATGTTTGCAATAACCAATATAACTAAAGAAAATTTGAAGTAGTGTTAGCAAGTGTACGATATTCAGTTTTAGTACTACACAAGTAATGAATGACTATTTCTTATTGCATCAAGAAATGAGGGAATTAGATAATAAGAAGGAGAAATTTCACTTTAGATCTCTAAATTACCACACGTTTTGAGAAGACCTCCATAAATTTTAAAAACTCTAAATTTCACTCCTTAAACTTTCAATTTGATGCACTTTACCTTATTTCGTCAATTTCAAAATGTTAAAAGTGATCAAATGACCATTATACCCCTGGCTTTTTTATAAAATTCCAAATTTACCCTTAATTTCATATTAAAAAAAAAATTAAAAATTATTAAAAAAAAAAAACAAGGTAACCCACGGTTGGGCCACCTTTTGACCTTTTTTTTTTTTTTTTTTTTTTTTTTTTAATTTTTTTTTAAAAAAGGAAAATTACACTTTACCCCCCTAAAGTTTGGGGCGATTTTCAATTCGACTTCCAATGTTTCAATTTTTGCAATGCACCCCCCAAAACTTGCAAATTTTTTTCAATTCGACCAATGTTATCCCAAAATTCATCGTCTCTTTGCCCCGTGAACTGCAATGCATTGTCACTTTAACCGTTTGAGTTAACGCCTTTGACTGACAGAAATGAGGTTTTGGGCACAAAATGGTAGTTTATAGGGGTCGAGCAGCAGAGTTGGCAATTCATGGGGACAAAGTGAAAATGCGTTGTAATCCATGTGGGGAAAAGATAATTACCCCTAATAATTAGCTTGAAATACTTGTCATCTCATGACTTGTTATAAGTCACTATTAATTACAATTAATTTCACTAAATAATTGGAATTGCACTTTAGTATTTATTTTGATTAATCAAATCTCCCAATGAGTTTTTATCGATGCATTATTTGATCAATCCATCAAATAATTAAAAGTTGAATTAAAGTCATAAATAAATTCTTACTTTAATTCATTATCTCTTAATCCTTGAGTACCCAATTTAATCTCTTGATTATTCTTGTACTCATGAAATCACATTTCATTTTATACATTTAATTTTAGTAACTCTTACTAAAATGTTTCGGTCACATACTTTGAATAATCAATTCCTGATAACTTGATCTCAAGAGGATAGTTAATGTCGCTTTGATTAAATCAAATGATTATAGATTCCTTCTTGAAGAGTAGTGTTTCCACAATACTTATGGAATGCTCAATTTCATTATTGACTATGAATTATAGTTTACACTATGATGTACTAGGTATCTCATCAATAATGACTTGTGGTGTATTTGACACGACCTCATCATCTCTAGACAACTCGAGATTTGCTCGCTCTAGTATTTGACATTTCTCCTAGAGTCTTCCTCAAGAAACAGGGAGTTTGTGCTAACAAACACCTTCCTTTCGTCAGGAATGTAGAACAATGTACCCTCGGTACTTTTTGGATACCCAACAAACAAGCATGCTTTTGTCGTTGGTTCCAACTTATCAAACTTCCCTTTTAACACATGTGCTGAACAACCCTAAATGTGGATGTATCTTGTAGCAGGATTGCGCATTATGCACAACTTGATAGGTGTCTTGGGAACAGATAATTTGGGCAGTTTCTCTTCCAACACCTCATTTGACCTCAATGGATACACTTTTCTTTATTCCCCTTTGTTCACTCACTCCTGTGGCATGAAAAAAAAAAAAAAAAAGAAGTAAAAACAACAATTTAAAGGTATAGGAAAATATTTAGAGAATTTGTGGAGTGCATTTAAATAAAATAATGACAATGTACCTCTAATTTTAAAAAAATAACGAAATTACTCTTATTAAAGTAAAAATAAAAATACTAAATTTTAGTTTTTTTTCCAAATTTTATAGGAGTAATTTTGTCATTTTGTTAGCATTGAGGAATACATTGTCATTATTTTGGTAGTTTAGAGAATAAATTGTCCTAATTGATAGTTTAGGAGATAAATTATCATTAAAGTAATAGTTTAAGGAGATTAAATGAACTTTACCTTAAAAAAAAAAAAAAAAAATTATTAGGGAAATATTATAGCAGGTTGTACAAAATCTCGTTACATTCGGCTACACTGATTCAAAGCACCCCGACTTTAACCACCGGTTCACTACCTTTTCCACCGAAGTCCAATCAAATCCGTTTTTTACATTTTTTTTTTTTTGTTTTTTACAAAAATGTCAAGTTTTTAAATTTCCCAACCGCTCATCACAAGTCAGATCCGCAGAGACTCTAGGCTCCAAAGGTGGAAGCCCCATCACACTGTCACTCTCTCTCTCTCACACACACACACACTCTTTCTCTCTCAAACTCAGCTCTCAACAATGTCAGCGATTGACGCGGGCTTTGATCTCAGAGTACGATCTCTCTAAACCCTAACAATGCGCTTCGAATTCTCTCATTTTCTCTCTCTAACTCTCTCTGTCTCTCTCACTACTTTGCAGCCATCCCCTCCGCCTGCCATCGCAATCGGGTGAGCTTCTCTTCACTTTAGGGTTTCTATTCCTCCATATTCCCTTACGTTCAGCCATTCACATGTCCATGCCGATCTCTAGGGTTTTTGATTTTGTGCTTGTACATCAGAGAGTGCACATTATATGTGTATGTATGTGTGTTAGTATATGTTGATGTTTAGGATTCTGATTTGTGCTTCAGAGAGTACGCATTTGCGGATGTCGGAAACTTGGAGCACTGCACCAAGTACCTGAACCAAACGCTTGTTACGTACGGATTCCAGGCTTCGCTCGATCTGTTCGCGAATGATCCGGTGCGTGTTGATGTTGATCTTCGGTTTGGCTTTGCTTGGATTTGTACATCATGTTGTTATTGTTTTTATTTAACTGTCCTTGCTGTGCTTTGTAGGTTTCGGTTGCGAGGACTTGCAATTGTGTATACTCGTTGCTTCAGCAGAGGCAGCGTGATGTTGAATTTAGAGACTCTGCTAATGAGCAGAGACAGCGGTAACCGATTTGAGCTCAATTTCTGTACTGTTTGATCGCATTAACTTGTCTGATTAGTTTGAATTCAGTTGATTATTTTTAACAATGGTTCATGGTGACATTTCTAATGAATCTGAATTCAGTTGATCATTTTTGTTTAGATGATGCATTTGTTCAGATGATCTGGTCTGGAATCTTCCTTTTATGATTTGATGTCTCTGAGTTTATTTTCATTCATTCGGTATAGATATATGTAAAAGTAATTTAGAGCGTTTACTCATTTTGCATATATTAGGTCAGAATCTGTGGAATTTTTTTTTTTTTCAACTTATTAAATTAAGGTTGATTAGAATTTTGAGGGGCGGTTGTTTGAGCCCAGTAACAGATTGATGCATTTTAGAATGGTGTGATTCAGGTAGATCTTACATTCAAATTTAGCAAGCAAGAATTGGAATTTTGGAATTTCAGTATCTGAAATAATGCTTCTTGTTTTTTCATGGTATAGGCTACTATCGGACATATCAAGACTAGAGGCCAAAGTTGAGAGGCTTGAGGCACAATTACAAGGCAAAGATAGGGAGATTGCAACCATTACACGAACGGTTTGTAACTTACTGTCTTGTCAAAGTAAAGTTTTTTTTTTTTTTTTTTCATTTTTCTTAAATCAGTTTGATGGTTTTGTTGATATCTTTTAGTAGTTTTGTCTGATTAGGAAGCTAAAGCTACGGCAGCTTTTAAGGCCCAAATCGAAAAGTTACATCAGGAGCGAGATGAGTTTCAAAGAATGGTTATTGGCAATCAGGTTAATAGTTTTGATTTATTGGAGTGCTTTTGCTAGCTACTACATGAAATGAAACCAATCCTGACAAATATCAATGACATTCTGATGTTGCAAAAGCAAGTGAAGACTCAACAAGTACATGAGATGAAGAAAAAAGAAAAAGAGTACATAAAGTTGCAGGTGGGGAATCTTCCATTTTTTCTGTTTTACACCTGGGAGCTGGCTATTCATGTTCATAGAGTAGGATTTTTATTAATGAAGGTCTACATGAGTGGTCAAGACAATAGATATTAACATGTGGAATCACTATATTTTACTTTCAGGAAAGGCTAAACCAAGTGTTGATGGAGAAAAAGAAGGAATCTAGATCAGGAATGGAGATAATGAATTTGCTTCAGGTACTTATTGGGCAATAAGGGCAATACAATATGTCTGATTGATTTCTATTTATCCACCTAAGGTCTTTTATAAATGTGCACAGAAAGAAGGGCGACAGCGTGGAACGTGGAATGGGAAAAAGGCTGACAATGATTTCTATAAAAAGATTGTATGTAGCCTGATTGACGTATTTAGATTTGTAGACCAACTAGTTAACGTATGGTTGACGTAAACTTTGCAGGTGGATGCTTACGAGGCAAAAAATCAAGAGTTGATGACAGAGAATGCTGATTTAAGGGCATTACTACGGTCAATGCAGGTATATGTTTACCATTCTACTAATGTTGTTATGGTTACCATTTTGGGGCTTAGTGACTCTACTTTTCACTCATGTATAAGGGGGTTATTTGAATGCATTGTAAAGTGTGCTTACTGAGTGTAATATCTAATATTGGTTAAGGTTTACGTTGTTTCCTTATAGAACTAACAAATGGTGATGCTTGATTTACATAGCTGGTCTATTCTATTTTTCTTATCTAATGACAAACTACTATCGAAGGTAATTTTGTTTCTTAGCGCACAAATGCTAAATCAGTAAATCTCACTTAATATTTCTGGTCCTCAACGCTGTAAAATCAGTGTTTGGAATGTTGGATGGTGTTATTGTTAATGTCAAAGAAGCCTAATTTCTTTTAGAAAATGACGTAGCGGAAGACTAAGGTAATTAATCAAAGAGTAGCGTCTTTGATTCTGCAGGGAGAAGCGTCTTCGTCTTCTACCCAAAAAGATAAAAACAAGCCCACAGGCTAAAAAAAAGATAAACTCCACAGAGTATTTGAGAGATAATTCTCTAATTTGATAATAATTCAATTGATTGAGTTTTACATAATAGACTAGCCTATTTATAGAAGAGAAATCCTTGGAGAAAAAGTAAACCTACTTCTAGTAGAGAAAGTAAATCTAATCTTAGTAGAAAAGTAAACATAATCCTAGTAGGGAAAGTAAACATAATTCTAATAGGAAAAGTAAATATACTCCTAGTAGGGAAATGGTTAAAAGTAAACTATTTATTCTTGGGGGTGGGGACACACATGTCCTACATCAGTCTCTCCTTCTTGAAAAGAGCTCATCCTCGAGTTAAGTTCCGACTCCTCTAGTGGAAAATATTCAAAAATGTCTGCCACGTCGAATGTTGAGGATATCGCCATTTCTTTTGGAAGATCGATGACATATGCATTGTTGTTAATCCTTTTTAGTACCTTGCATGGACCATACTTTTTATTCCTCAGCTTTCCAGAAGTACCAGTCGGCAGTCGCCCCTTGCGTGGATACACCATCACAAGATCTCCTTCTTGAAAAATCTTTGATCGCTGACCCTTGTCTGCTGCCGTCTTGTAGTTAGCATAGGATTCTTCTAGATGCTGACGAACTCCCTCTTGGGTAGCTTTCACCCGTTCTGCTAAATGCTCCGCTGCCACACTTGCACCTGGTAGCTTCGGTAAAGCTGCAAGATCTACTACAAGTCTCGGAGTTCTCCCATAGACGACTTCAAATGGTGCCTTCCCAGTAGATCGATTCACCATGTTATTGTAGGCAAACTCGGCCTGAGTTAAAGCCAGGTCCCACTGCTTCGGTTTGTCACCTGCAATACATCGAAGTAAATTACCTAGAGTTTGATTAACAACTTCTGTCTGCCAGTCTGTTTGCGGATGGCTCGTGCTACTAAAGTTCAATGCTGTGTCGAACCGCCGACATAATGTTCGCCAAAAGTGAGACTAGAACTTGGTGTCTTGGTCAGAAGTGATAGACTTTGGGACTCCATGCAATCGAACCACCTTTCGGAAGAATAGATTGGCCTCTTGAACAGAATCAGATGTTTTCTTGCAAGCAACAAAGTGAGCCATTTTGGAAAATCTATCCACAATTACCATTATAGAATCTGCTCCTCGTTGGGTTCTCGGGAGACCCAATACAAAATTCATGGATACATCTTCCCACGGTGCTTCTGGTATTGGTAGAGGCATGTATAATCCCATATTTTGGGTTTGCCCCTTGGCGACCTGACAAGTCTGGCATCGTTGGACAAAAATACCTACTTCTTTCTTCAGTTGCGGCCAGTAATACCGCTCCTCTACCAGAGCAATAGTCTTGTCTCTTCCGAGATGACCACCCAATCCTCCAGCATGTAATTCTCGGATTATTTGTTCCCGTAAGGAACTCTTTGGAATGCACAGCCAATTCCCACGAAATAAATACCCCTCCTGAATATGTATCTCAGAAATTGATTGCCTCGCCTTGCAATGCTTCCAGGTTTCACCAAAATCTTCATCTTCCTCGTATAACTCCTTTAGGCACTCGAATCTAGTCACTTCAGCTTTCATGGTGATCAGCAGGGTAGCTCGGCGGCTTAAAGCGTCAGCTACACGATTCAGTTTTCCCGACTTATGCTTGAGAGAAAAAGTGAATCGTTGGATGTAAGAAACCCACCGAGCGTGCATCCGATTCAGATTCTTTTGACTATTGATGAACTTTAATGCTTGATGGTCGGTATAGAGGACAAACTCTCGTTGGATCAGGTAGTGCTCCCACACCTTGAGGGCTCTCAAGACAACATAAAGCTCCAACTCATATGTTGACCACTTTTGTCTTGCTTCTCTGATATTTTTCACTAAAAAATTCTACGGGCTTCCCTTCTTGAGATAGCACAGCTCCTATCCCGACGATTGATACATTACATTTAACTTCAAACAGCTTGTCAAAGTCAGGTAAGGCAAGTACAGGTGCTGTGCATAGCTTTTCTTTGATGATTGAGAAACTTGACTTGGCTTCGTCACCCCAATTGAATTTTCCTTTCTTCATACACTCGGTGATCGGTGCTACCATACTACTGAAATTCCGAATGAACCTTCTATAGAAAGTTGCTAACCCATGGAAACTTCTTACTTCTCCCACTGACTTGGGTGTGGGCCATTCTCGGATTGTTCTCACCTTCTCTTCATCCACTTGGATTCCATCGGCACCGACTACAAATCCGAGGAAGAGTAACTGATCCATCATGAAACTACACTTCTTTAAGTTGATAAACAACTTATTTTCACGGAGGACCTCCAACACTTTCCTCACGTGATGCATGATCTACCGGGTTGCGACTATAGATAAGAATATCATCGAAATAGACGACAAATTTTCCGATAAACGGTTTCAGTACTTGATTCATGAGTCGCATGAAAGTGCTTGGTGCATTCGAAAGGCCGAAAGGCATCACCATCCACTCATAAAGCCCCTCTTTAGTCTTGAATGCAGTTTTCCATTCATCTCCCGGTCGTATATGGATTTAGTGATATCCACTCCTAAAGTCAATCTTCGAAAAAATCTTAGCCCCAGATAGCATGTCAAACATGTCACCTATTCGGGGAATAGGAAACCGATACTTGATCGTGATCTTGTTTATTGCCCGACTATCCACGCACATTCGCCAACTCCCATCTTTCTTCAGTACAAGTAGGGCCGGTATTGCGCATGGACTCATACTCTCTCACAAGCGTCCCTTCCAAATTAACCTCTCTACTTGCTCTTGCAAAATAGCATTCTCCTTTGGGTTGATTCGATAATGTGGCAAGTTCGAGAGACTTGCTCCCGGCACTAAGTCAATATAGTGCTGGATATCTCTCATGGGCGGCAGTCTTTCGGGCATCTCTTCAGGCACGATGTCTTGGAATTCTTCTAACATCGGTCGCATTATCTCGGGAACTTCTTGTGAGACGGAGCCCGGGGTTCCCTCGGTCACCAATGCTATGATGTCTCGGGCCTCCTTAACTTCTTCTATAAATTCTGATCCAGTGGATAGGAGGACCGGCTTTCCCTTGGAATGAGTAGAATTTTCGACTTCTTGTAAGGGTCGAAATGTTATCTTTCGAACATCCCAAAAGATAGTGTAGACATTGGCTCTTGCTGCTGGGCATCCATGTCAAACTGCCACGGTCTTCCCAAGATTAAGTGGCATGCATCCATCTCCACAACATCACACAAAATAGAATCCGAGTAATACTTACTGATCGAAAATGTGAAACGACATCTCTCGGTTCCCCGCTTGATCCATCCAATCTTATATGGAATTGGGTGCTTCTCAGTTTTCAAACCCAACTTTGAAACCATCTCCTTAGACACTACGTTCTCCTCGCTACCACTATCAATAATCACATCACATACCCTCTGGTTGATTGTGCAGCGAGTACGAAAAATCTTGTGCCTTTGAGATTGATCCTCTTGCCTCTGGATTAAGAGTAAACGTTGAATTACTAACGATCGGGAAAGTGGGATTCCCTCATCAGCTTCACTCAACTCCTCTTCCTTATACTCGGATGTATCAATATCTCCATTCTCAGACCCTTCCTCTGGCTCGGGTTCGATCAAGTTTACCATTTGCCTCTGGGGACATTGATGCGCCCTATGTCCCGGTTGGTTGCATTTGAAACACTTGTCTAGACCGGGCCGTGTGTATGGATTTTTGGCTGGTTGTCTCGAGGTGCTTGAACTGCTACTGGCTCCTTTTCCCGTGGAAGTCACTGGTTGACTTGGTGTCACTGTCGGGACTAGAGGTTGTTTTCCCCGACCCTGTGTTGATCTCGTCGAATCACTCGGGTTTTGCTCCTAGGTTGGTGCTCTAGGCCTCTTCAGTTGCTTCTCTGCTCGGGTTGCCAAACTAACTGCCTCGTTCAAAGTAAAGATAGGATGCATAGAAACCTTATCTTGTATTGCCACACGCAGTCCACCAATAAACCTTGCAACTTGTTGATCCTCTGTCTCCATGAGATCATTTCAAGCAGATAGGCGATAGAAATCATCAGCATATGCCTGGATGGTCCGACCTCCTTGTTGACACTCTTGGTATTGTTGGAATAGCCGTTGCTCAAAGTTCGGTGGTAAAAACCGTGCTTTGAGTAGCCGCTTCATCTTCAACCATGAAGTTACAGGTCCCTTCCCTTGTTGGGCTTGGGAAATCTGTAATTTTTCCCACCAAGCAGAAGCTCCTCCCTTGAACTTGTATGCCACTAACTTCACCTTGCGATCCTTGCGAATACTCATGTAATCGAAGAACCTCTCTACCTCCATCACCCAATCTAAGAAATCTTCAATGTGAAGATGCCCGTTGAATGATGGGAGATCAATCTTCATTCGGTATTCGTGGGATTCCTCCCTACCGTAATCATGACGTCTGGGTTGCTCTCCATAAGCATCTCGGTAGCCAAGGCCTTCATAGACATTCCCCATATGGCCAGCTCCACTGTGCTCATAACCTCTAAAGCCTGCGCCGCCACAACCGACTCCTCTACATAATCCTCCCCTTCGATCTACCCCAATGTCCCGTCCAAATACTCCTTCAGCGAAGTCTTCATCATCACTAAGATCGTCATAGGCCGGTGGTTGTTTTATGGGTGCAGGTCGTTAGTGAGGAATAGGCCTCACTCGGATCCCATCGTCATCATGGGCATCATTGTCCTTGTGATTACAATTAGGACCTATGTGCATGCGCTCTATCATCTCCCGCATCTGGCACATCTCCCGTCGTATCTCCTGTTGCATCGTTTGCTGGATTTGCTGGAACTCTTGGAATTCGGCTCTCGAAGGAGCCTCCTTGTCACGAGCAGCGTCGTTAAGGGGTTTGTCACCGTTGCGCTGATTGGTCATGATCAGGATAAAGCCTGCTTTGATACCAACTGACGTAGCAGAAGACTAAGGTAACTAATTTAAGAGCGACGTCTTTGATTTTGTAGAGAGAAGCGTTTTCGTCTTTTACCGAAAAAAAATAAAAATAAGCCCGCAAGCTAAAAAATAGATAAACTCCGCAGAGTATTTGAAAGATAATTCTCTGATTTGATAATAATTCAATTGATTGAGTTTTACATAATAGACTAGCCTATTTATAGAAGAAAAATCTTTGGAGAAAAGGTAAACCTACTTCTAGTAGAGAAAGTAAATCTAATCTTAGTAGAAAAGTAAACATAATCCTAGTAGGGAAAGTAAACATAATTCTAATAGGAAAAGTAAATATACTCCTAGTAGGGAATGGATTAAAAGTAAACTATTTATTCTTGGGGGTGGGGACACACATGTCCTACATCAGAAAATAAGATAGGTTTGCTAAAACAAAATCCTTGTTCACGTATATGAATATACAAATGTAGAGAACATTTTGTTGTCATTATTATATGGTTTGAATTGTAAACAGTCACCAATGTGTGTTTTGACACAGTCAAATGGCATCTCCGAATATTTAAATGTCTTTTACAAATTTTATTACATTAAATATATATTTTTTGATGCTTTTGTGTTTGTTTGCAAGATAATACATAGTAAAACAATCATCAAAATAGTAATTTATTTCAGTGATACATTTTTTGTGTATATGCTAGACCCTATGTGTTTCCAATGCTCTAATATATTGCAAAGTGCACTACTTTCCTTTAAGCATTATCCAACAAACTCACTATATTGACAGATTGTTTATCGTGGTAGCTCAGTATTTGCATTCCTCAACTTTCCTGAGTTTTGGGATGTGTATTCCCACTGAAATTGTGATGCAACTCTGTTGGGGAAGGGATTCCAATGTTTCTACAATTTTTTATTTGCTTAACAAAAAAAGAAAAGAAAAGAAAAGAAAGAAAAGCTTGTACACGTTCCATGGCAGTTTTGCACAGTTGCACATGTGCATGTTAGACTATATATATAAAAACAGAACCCTAAAATTTCACTTCAAATGCCCCAAGCTCCTTCCTCCCCCCCATATAAGAAACTTCCATTTCTGTTGGTAGAGCAATGGGTTCTAACTCCTGCAGGCATGATTGGCTTACAGATGGATATGCGTGATTTTTTAAATGCTCCTAATGGATTGTCCAAGCATTCTCCGGCTGTCAATGAAGGAGTTGAAACTGACCCCTCAAAGTCCCCATTGGGAGGGAGGACGGTATGTCAATTTTCTAAATGATACAAGCGCGTTCTTTTCCTTTGGCTATGGTGTTGCATGTAAGCCTTAAGAGTTTAATGCTTGCAGGATGTCTTTGACCTACCCTTCCGCATGGCTAGAGATCAAATAGAGGAAAGTCTCCGAAATAAGATGGCTTCCATAAAGGTAGCTCTTTTTTCTTTTTGGCTTTCTTTACCAGTTCATCTTATGCTTCCTGTGCACAATACATTTTTTAACATGTTTGGTGTTTATGCTTTGAAATTTCAAGGAGCGTATGGGTCAATTGCAAGATGCCCAGAAAGATGCAGAAGTTACTTCTGAAGCAACTGAGAGAGAACTTGAGCTTGAAGCTCAACTTGTTGAGGCGAGGAGCATAATTCAGGAGCAGGTATTACACTCCGTTTATTTCAATCGGATATTAAAAATAATGCCTATTTTTATTGTTATCTAGATCAGGTGTGTTTTTTTTTTTTAAAAAAAAATTTCTGCTCCTTGCTTATCTTATTGCAAATTTTTTATGATATGGATCACCTTCCAAGTGAAACCAATGTTATTAAGTTGAATGTCCATACCCAGTTATTCTCTGTTTAATTTATCCCTATAGTCTTGCTTTGCTCATTTTATAGCTTACATAGATGAAAACCATATAATTCGTGTTTTATAAGCAAGCTTTCTAATTACATCTGAGATTCTGAATACTTTACACAATGCTAGGAGGGATTGATCGATTTTAGCTCTTTTGAGTTATTGCATGGAAGATCTAGATCTGTAAACCATGAACTTCTGGAGAACTTGTTCAATGATGCCTAAAAATAGTACATCTATGTGCACTCGGTATTCTACTGCTTTCCACATTGAAGAAGAAAACTGCTATGATAGATAGTCTTTTCAGTCGAGTTAAGTTTCTAATTTGTAGTTTGTAAAAAATATTTGTCTGTGAAACAATGCATTCCTCCCTTCCAATTCATTTAATTAGAACCATGGCTCGCATCTAACTGGTTACATTTCAAATATCTAATAATCTAGTACATTTGTCCCTTATTTATTGTCTTTGGTTTGAAGATTAATAGAAATACAATAATTGCTTCACTACAGGCATCAATAATGTCTAAACATCTTGCTAAATCTGAGAGGCCAAGGTATTCCCATATTCCTTATGTCCGTTGGTGAAAAATGTACCATTATTTTATGCCTAAATGGACATACTAATTTTGACAGGGATTCTATCATTTCATCACCAGCTGAGGTACAATTCTTTCTATCTTTCATATTTCTTATTCTTGTCATTTGGACTCCAGCAATGGATCTTGTAAAACTGAGACTAGGTATATATTGGTGAAAGTTTCTTATGGTAATTAGTTCTTGGTTCTTTTCGGAGCTTATGGGATTTGGCTTAGATGCTAGAAACGTACTCATTGAAATTAATGTCATGAACACTCTTATATTTGTGTGAATTGATGGGATAATATTGAGGATATTGTGGAAGTCTGGAGTCCACTGTGCTAGGGATGTTGATGTTTGGTCTTTTCTGGATTTGAAATCACTACTTAAAATGAACCATTTCCTAAGATCTAAGAAATGTTGTCAATTGTTTTCTTCAAGTGTTTTGACTTGAAATTTGAAAGCGGTGCCCAAATTTTAATGATATTCAGTGTGTATCAGTACCATATGATATGAAAACAAATACTGAGATGCTGAATGGTTTGTTTCCTAAGACCACTTAAAGGAAACCCGGGATATGATGCTAAGAGTTTGTGCCAAAAAAGAGATTCCATTTATTCTATAGGTGTTACGAGTTTGAGCCATCATTATATTTTAAGTACGTTTTTCTTTCGACCCTTCCCCCTTCCCCCTTCCCTTTAGGCCAATTGCTTATTTAAAACAAAAGTATATTTCTCTTTCGAATACAAATATCTCTTTTTACTAGTCAAGGACATAAAAAGTTTGAAACTTCTTTTTTTTTTTTTTTTGTTCATATCCAAATAAGAAAATGCACTAAAAAATTTAATAAGGTGGTACTTCGTCTAAGGGGATTAAGCTCATCAATTAGAATGCAAATTATGAAGCTAGAGGGCTACTTACCAATAACTTGATTGTCAATGGATGTGCACCTTTTAGGTATTGTACCCAATCTAGGTATATATCGGAGCAAGTTAGAGAGCAGCAACCACAATTTTCAAGGTTTCCCTGAAAGTTTGTCCGTCTACTCCTCCCCTCTCCCCACAAAACGCTCTTCCCACCCCATGTGTTTGATGCAGGCTTCTTATGTGACAACGGATTTATATCCCTCCTTTGTTTGTTATTATTTAATTGAAATCTTTTTCTTAGATAATTAGAGTTCCTTGGGAGCTTAGGGTTTCCTTCTAAAAAGAAAGAATAAGATTATGTAAAGTGAAGTTTGTGGTGTCAACCATAATAGCCACAATTTTAGTAATGTTGGTCTGACGTGCTTATCTGATGTTCAGGTGGTAAGAAATTAACAAGTATGGCAAAGTTTCGGGTCATGCCAGGAATTGAAGTAAGCTTTTATGCGGAGACGAATTGCAGGTAGCAAGCTTGTAATTTTGTAGACTTATTCTGAGCAGAGTGTACACATTGATCCTATCCTTTTGTCTGTAAAACGTAGAAGCCCTTGTTTTCAGCTGTGATGTTAATGTAATAGTATGTAGCTTTCCCTTGTATGCTTACAAGATCTATAATCAAATTAGCTTCATCCTGTAATATCTTAGTGAAATCAAACTTATACATGTGATGCTATTTCCTCTATCTATGTGAAGTATCTTTATTACAGTGGTTGCAGCCTGGTTGTAAGGAGAATGGAATATTCTCATGCCAGAAGCTCGCGCATGTGGGTTCTTTTCTATCATCATTTTCTTTGGAGCTACGGTATAACCATATTTTTATTCCACACTTTTATCTCACTTTGCTGGCATTGTAAATCAGTGTTTAGATTTTTTATTTTTATTTTTAGTAAGGATTGATTTGCAACGTTACATCAGTAAAATGACATAAAATTTGTGTATAGCATTTCTCTTTTCTTTCCCCTTTAACCTCTTTTTCAAAGTTTTTTTTCTTTTTTTCCTCCCAAAATTCTAATTCACAATTATAGAAATGGATATTAATTTTCAAAACTGATTCTAATTAGAAGAATAAATTAAAAAAAAAAAAAAGATTTACAGAAATAAGAATTGTAATAGACACTGAATATCTTTTTTAAAAACTAGGTTCTGATATGAATTGTATCTAAGAAGGAATTATGCCATCTAAGTAGAGGAAAAATCTTCTGCGAATGGATTGAAACTTAAAATTAGTTAGGAAATTTTAGATGCGCTTCTCTTTAATAGAATATGTTTCAAAACGAGATTTATTTTGATTAAAATAGGGCATGAAGAGTAATTTTAGGAACACAATTTCAAACACTAATTTATCCAATCCAAGTTCTGCAAGAACAAGTAGTGAAAAATTTAGATAAAAAAGTTACTTCCAATTCACCGCTCCATATCAGAGATATAAACTTAATATGTGATTACTCAATTGCACAAAATATCAAATGTTATAACAAAAGGGAAAGATAACAATTATTAGTGGTGGTGGTTTAGTGGCCTCAATTTTTTTTAAGTGATTGGTCACGCATTAGAGCGTTGGTCAATAAGAATCTTCACACTAGCTTGCCTAATTAGTATTAATCATTTTGAGTCATACGTTTAAGAGAAGGCATGTGGTTTCCCATTGTTTAGGCTCTTGCTGACATTAGTTTCTAGCGGGTAAGTGCTACTATAGTCATATTAGTTGGTTGCTCTATTCTATCTTCTTCTTTTTTTTCTTTTTTTCTTTTTTTTTTTTTTTTTAATTAGAAAAAAGGAAAGATAGCACAAAAATACACAGAAAAAACGAACAAGTAAATGTCTTAAAACAAGAAATTTATTATAAAATGTTTAGAAGAACAATTACAAAATCCAAACTTACAACAAAGCATTTAAAAAATTCAAATAGAAAATAGAAACTGAAGTATGTTCTAATATCAAACACCTTTCAAATGTCATCTCCTTCATAATTAATCTATAAATTTAAAAGAAAAAAAGAAGGCTAAATAAATAAATATATTTTTAACTTAACTCTTAGTCAGTGGCTGTTTTCTTTCTATTAAAAGAAAAGTAAAAAATCTTACAAAAAAAAAAAAAAAAAGTCAAAAAGTGAAGTTCATATTTCAAGAGAGGAAATTGGAGATGGTTCCCCATTACCTACTGTGGCCACTGGCCACCAAATGAGACCGGCAATGTATTGTTTAAAGGGTGCTATCGTAACTCATTTAAGTGTTCTTGGTGGGCCGGTGGCTGTCTTGCTTACCCCTTTTCTTCTTTTTGGCGTATAATGTTCATCAAGCAACTTCAATACTTAATATCACATCCCTTATGTTTCAAAAGATTGTGAGCATTAACTCTGGTTTTCTTTTATTAAAATAAATGAGTAATCTATTTAGTAGACTGTTATACGGAACAGATCCTTTATCTAATTAATGGTCAGAATCTCTTCACAATGTTACCATCATTTGGGTAAAATAATTGAAACCACCGATTTAAAAGTAAAATGACTACATTTTCACATAAGCGAAAATGTCACCGAGTGAAGTCCTTCTGGAGTGGTTTTTTTTTTTTTTTTTTTTTCATTTTTCATTTTCATTTTTTTTTAGCAATTATATTCTTAAAATCAGGCACGCCCAACTTCTGGCAACACAATGTTGACATCATGGGTAAAATAATTGAAACCACCAATTTAAAAGTAAAATGACTCTACATTTTCACATAAGTGAAAATGTCACCGAGTGAAGTCTTTTTGGAGTGGTCTTTTTTGTGTTCCTCTCTTTTCTTTTCTTTTTTTTTTCTTTTTTTATTTTTATTTTTTTTTATTTTTATTTTTATTATTATTATTTTATGAGATAATGGTGAAACAGTTGCACCGAAAAAACATTAAAATAAAACATGGCTTATAAGGAAAGAGGCTAATTAGCATGTGCATCCCACCAAATGGCCATTAAACACTTGCGTGTTCAGCGCTCTCCCCATTGCTGTTCTGGTCGAAGGCCTTACTTAATTCACCTCCATTTGCAGTTGGGCATTCATCTCAATGAAATTTCTGCTTGCTGAGAGGACTGGTCGCCACTTTGGCTCCCTAAAGGTCAACTTTGACGTGGCCATTTGACTTCTCTTCGCTGTTGCTTCAGCAGTCATCAATGACCTCAATGGAAATGCCTTGCTGGCGGTCAATTTGGCCGCCTCTTTCGGCTATGTTTGCCAAGTGGCTGGACCGGGCCGGTCTGGTCTGTAGTGCTATTTTTTTTGTTTGACTAGGAATGTGTTTTTTTTTTTGTTTTAGTGAAAATGTTTTGTTGGAAAAAATGAATATATATATATATATATATATATATATTGTATGAAAATATGTAAAAAATTTGTTTTGTAGTGATTTTTTTATTTGAATAATAATAATAAAAAAAATAATTGATGTGATATAAAATTTAGAAATGTTGAAGTTAATTTTGAGGTGAATGTATAAGACTTTTTTTTTTTTTTTTTTTTTTTTTTTTGGGTATTGAGGTCTTGGTCGAGCCCAGCCTCTTGGCAAACATAGCCAAGAGTGCTCCCTATCCTTGGACACTAATCAACTTTTATACAATTTTTTTAAGATAATGTTGGGTTTACAAATAAATTTTTTAAAAAAAATTTACAAACTGATGTAACAAAATATGATTGGATTTCTCAAAATTTAAATTTATTTCATTTCCAATTATGTTATGCTACATCAATTTGTAAAAGATTTTTTTGTAAGCCTAACATTCATTTTTTTTTTTTCTTTTTTTTTTTCTTTTTTTTTGAGAAATGCTATGGGTCAATAAGTTTCACATATTTAACTCATATTCTTCTACAAATTAAATAAATCAATCATTAGATTTGAAGGGTCCACCACACAAATTTAATGATTGATATGTAAGATGAGATTGATCAAATATGGAAAAAAATATATATATATATTGACGCCTAACTTCTTTTTTTTTTGGTCATACTCAATGGTGGTTTTAAAAGCCAACTATAAGTGTGAAAAAATTGTGTAAATTACTTCTTATAAAGAATTACTTATTATAAAGAATTAGACTACTTTCGATCAAAGAAAATATAAACAAATAGAAAAATAAAGAGAATTATGGAAATAAAAATAAAATAGAGACAAATAATTTTAGATAATTTGGTTCATTCTCTGTTATTTTCTCAAAATCATCGCAACATAAGTAATGCAGACCCACTTCACATGAACGTCAAACATCAACTTTAAATAAATAAATAAAAAAATCGAAAACAAATTATTCAAGTAGATTTGAGTCCCTACATATCATTGTCGATCACTTCATTTAGAAACGTATCTCTCACATCAAAGTTTATTTTAAAAAGTAAACACCTTTTGTCTTTAACTTATGAGATCATGTTTTTGGTTTTATTTTAATTTTTTATTAGGAAACGGTTAAGACATATATGTCTTCATAGAGTGTTTCTTCTTTAATTAACCCATTTTGAATAAAACGACCGCTATACCCCGTATCAACTATTTACCACGCGGTTTGGGGTGTTTTGTTTTGTAATTTTGTTGTTGTCTTGTAATCAAGCCACGTGTAGTGTGGTTCCAACAACTCTTTTACCTTCTCGCTAATGGCGTCTTGCACCATCCCTGCATCAATCGGCACCGGCCTGAGTTAATGGCCAAAAACGACGTCGGAGGTCTGAACATCAGAGTCAGAATTGAAATATTCCTGGCTTTACCTTAAGAACTTGCTGCATCATCTACGATAGTTTGAGATGGTTAAATTTATCTATTTATGTAAAGGACAAGTGGTAATTTAATATAATATTATATACAGGTTTTGAGTTCGATGTCAATTACCTACATTTAAAATTAAATATTTTAAGCATTGCACAATATGATAGAAGCTAGAAACTAGAAAGAGAATTAAAGTCTTTCTTGAATCATTCTAAATATGATATGATGTGACTTTTAAAATCGTTATTGAATTTGAGATTATCATTGTCAATAGATATTTTACGTCGTCCATTTTCTGTTTGATTTAAAGTAATTAATGGCCAATATCCTTTTGCCCTTTTTTGCTTATTTAAAAATTAAGGAAAAATAAAAAAGAAAGAAAGAAAAAAAAAAACTAGCATTTCATTACTTGTACTGAATTAATTCCAATTGAAAGCACTTGAAGAGCATCTTGAGAGATTGGGATATCGGCCATAGTAAGAAACCCAGCTAGAACAGAGACCACAAAGTAGTAGAAGACAGTGAAGAAGACAGGAACCAAACCCTTGAAACAAGCAGAAAAAGAAAGACAAAGTCTTTGAGAAAAGTCTCACCAAAAGGAGAGAAAGAGGGAGCTCACAAGAGAGCGAGAATGCGAGATGTTTTCTCGGTGTTTAAATATGCTGGGAATGTTGCTAATTCCTTTGGGGCCTCCTGGCAGCCTCTCTCTTACATAATGAGGGGATATATGGATTTCAAAAAATAAAAAATAAAAGAGGGGGTATATGAAGTTTTTCCAAAAAAAATTTTATCAAATAAAGAATTTTACAGCTATTACAGCTATCATTCATTCATTTATAATAAATCAAATACAATGTCATTAAGAAATTCAGGATACTCGTCCGGGTTATTGTTACGAGTAATGTTATATGCTATTATTTTATTTTTTTTATTCTCTAAAAATAAATGGGATGTTTAAAATTATTATTGAATTTGAAATAAATTATTTTTAAATTTTGATTCAATAATAAATATAAAAATCACATAAAATAATGATAGGTATCATTACTCTATTGTTATTGTTGGTGGTCCATATGGAATTATAAATATGAGCGAGATGATGACATAACTATAGTTATTGGTGGTTGTCATTTAATTGGAATGAATAATTATGGTTATTATCGGTAGCTGAATTGGTGAGAGTTGAAATACAATATTAATATGAGAGAAATTATAAATGAAAATGCAAGCATGTGAAGCATCTGATTATATATTATAAAAATAGCCTTTCTCTTATTATATATATATATATATATATATATATATATATATATATATATAGTAACAAAAACATGGTTTTTTAGCATGAAGAATCACAGTTTATTAGAAAATTCTCTCCAACTGCTTCACAGATGGGTAGGCAGGAAAACAATAGTTCTTTAAAATGCAGCATTAAAGGTTTCAATTATCGAGGAAAGAAGTTGTTGGTTGTTGGAAGAAAATGCATGCCTTTAATTAATAATGAATAAGTGTGTATAAATAGAGGATTTTGATCACTATTTCTCTCTTTATATGTTGAGAGCCACAGTAATTAGTTACAAATTAGTCAAATAAAGTAATATGTGTTCATAAAGTATGTGAAAAGTATATGTTTTTTTATTTTTTATTAACGCTAATAAAAAAAATACGTGAAAATTATATGTTATTAAAAAAATATGTGTTTTTTACATGTTAAGAGACATATGACAATATATTAGACTGATTTATAGCTAATTTTTGTCTCGTTGAGAGAGCATGAGCTATATGTATACATCAATATTCTTATTATAAGAGTTATTTAAAGAAATTTATGTGAGAAAAAAAATGAAAAACAATAATGGTCATATTTCTTGATTATGCTATTGAATTTATTTCTTGATCTTTGCCCTAGACTTAATATGGCCGGAAAATAAAGGTTGGGAATATGGCTATCCATGTCTTAGATCTAGTCTGCCTGAGAGCAGATCTGTTCCAAAACTGCAGTTGTACATGTTAGCATAAATGTTGAGATCATAAATAATGCTCAATTGTAAGAACTGTAATTGTATTTATGACTTTGTAATCTCATAACATTGGATTATGATTTTTCAGAGTTTTATGCTTGGTTTTGATCTTTTTATCAATGAAATCGCAAAGATTTCCGTTATATATATATTTGAAATTCTTGATATGAATATTAGTTAATATCATATGGAGTCGACAAATGAGAATAAGGCGAGTTCATTAAAAATTCAAAGACGAAAAAATGGCCAAAAAAAAAAGTATTCATTCCCCTTCTATATCTTGCATCTATAGGATTTTTGCCCTGGTATATCTCTCTCATTTACTAAAAGTCTGAAATCTTGGGTTACTAATCGGTGGGATATTAGGCAATCCAAAATTTTCTTGAATATCATGCAAGAAAAGAGTATTATAGAAAAATTCATAGAATTAGAGGAACTCTTCCTCCTGGACGATGGGTTGATTTATTATCTTTAATATTAACATGATCATTTGATATATATATATATATATATATATATATATATATATATATATATATTGTACTTACATGGCTTGGCTTTTGGTTCTAAAATCCTCCTTCAAACTAGGCAGGATGAGTAAGGCCTATTGTAATAAAGCTTGATTTGTTGCAAAAAGATGACCTATCTGTGGTCAGCCTGTTAAAGGAGCCTGGCCACTGGGACCGGTTAGTAAAAAATCGATTTAATCTCGATTTAATAAATAAATGAATCGTTTGTGAACATAAAATAAGCTTGAATATTTATTTTATACCATACAATTATTTTATTATTATTTTACTATGTTAATGTGGAATTGTTAATTTATCAATATTTTTTTTTATCTTTTAACGAGGGTTGATTCCGGTGAATTGAGAATGTCACACGAGCATAATAAAATAATTGGGAGATAATAAGAGGTGTTCCTTAACCCAAGAAAAAATAGAAGAAGACCATGTGATTCACAAGAGAAAATGAAGGTAATGGAATGGTCAATCCAAGCAGATGGTCAACACAATAATTGACTTTCACTGTTTGCATGAATAAACATTTTGGAGCCTTTGACAATTCCACTTTCAAACTTGACCTAATACACCATTAAATCAAACATTTGTTTCTTAATGAAAAGTAATCTAACAACCTATACAGTACTTTCAACTTGGTGTTATGCGTATAATTTGACAACGTGGCTTTAACAAAATGAACATTTTCCTATAATGCTTTTGACAACGGCACTCTCTTATTTGGTTGTGTTTGAACTTTGGGCATGCAAAACATCAGCAAAATAACACGTTCCTATAATACTTTTGATAGAAAGAAGAAAAAATGAAGAAGATTTATCCTTTCAATAATTCTCAAATCATGATATCTTTAAGAAGTAGCTTAATCGGTTGTGGATCTTAGACTTTAAAGTTATGAGGTTGTTTAATCCTAATCCTTAATAAATTGTTGATTTTGGGAATGCGATTTCAATAAATGCGATTTTAAAAATTGCGTTTTTAAAATCGCCATTTTTTAAAATCGCATAAGCGTTTGGTAAAACATGTTAAAATCGCACAGGATTTTTTCACTATTTTAAAATTTGAGTTTTTAAAATCGCAATCTCAAACACTCCAAAATTACGATTTAGTTTAAAAACGCAGATTATTTCTTTAAAAACGCACTCCCAAACAGACTTAAGTAATTAAGAGAAGTTGTTTTTTATTTAACTCTTACTTTGATGTGAAGTACAATTAATGGTGAATAAGGAAACTAGTCCTCTTTCTACCCTATAAATAATATTTATAGGGTAGAAATATGAGACCCTCATATTCCTAATCTCAACCCTTAGATGAATCTAAGGGTCTAAGATATTCCAATATCAAAACCTAAAAATAAATACAACCACACTGGATTATATATTAAATTTGAATTAAAAAATTAATTAATTAATTATTTTTAAACAAAATGACAAAAAAAAAAACTAGAGAGGCGGCTCCGCCCATCTAGGAGTGGCGGATGGCCACCCCTAAGCCATGGGGGTGGCCGCGCAGCCACTCCTAGATATGTTGGGAGTGGCCATGCGCCACCCTAGCAGATCTAGGGTGGTGCGCGGCCACCCCTAGGTGATGGGGTGGCCATGCGCTGCCTCCAGATGGGCGGAGCCACCCCTCTGGTTTTTATCATTTTAAAAAAAATTAATTAATTAATTTTTTAATTCAAATTTGATATATAATTCAGTGTGGTTGTGTTTATTTTTGGTTTTTGATATTGAGATATTTTGGACCCTTAGATTCATTTAAGGGCTGAGATTAGGAATATGAGGATCTCATATTTCCTACTAATGGGAGGGGATCTGGATCCCTATAACTATAAGCAATTTTCATCATTTTTGTGTATCTCAAGTGGGTGAAGCGAGAGAAATCGATTTATGATATGTAAGCTTTCAAAAAATAATTAAAGAAGCAATGAATTCTGGTATGTTTCTTTTTATCAATTTATAGTGAAATGCATGGTAGTTAAGATTTTAGAAGTTATCTTATGTCAATTTTTGTTTACATGTTATATAATTTTCATGATTTTCTATTAGAAATATGTTAAATATATATAGTTAACCTTTTAATCAAATTCGTATCTATTTAATTTATTTTTTTCCCATACGAATGTGATGTTTTGTATTTGTCACTTGTTTATGCAAAAACAAAATGACTAGATGCTAAGTTGAGGTTTTTATAATTATAGTACATTGAATTTGAAATTTGTGTTTATTTATGCATGTCACGTACACTCCTTTTCATAATTATGGTATGTGACTAATTAATAACATTGTTATAGTAAAGTTCCAATATATAAGCATATTGGTGATCTCTTTTAGGTTATGATTTCTAACAAAGTTATTGTATGAAGAATAAAGAATTAGGACCCTTTTACAAGAATTGCACTTTCTTTTTTCTTTATTTATTTATTTATTTTTTTTTAGAACTACATGACTTACATGAATTGCACTTGCTGGTAATAGTTTGCTATTGTTGTGGAATATAATGCATATTTTACCAGCTTGCTAATTTATTTAGTGGCCATCTTGCATACTTGTTTGACATATATGAATATAAATTTAGGGGTAACTTCACTTAACCCCAAATGTTATGCTTTTTCTAAATACCCCTCCAAACTTTAAAAACTCACTTTGGTGTATTGATCTTTTGATTTTTTTCAATTACCCCACTTCTGTTAGAGATTGTAGTTAAATCAAACGGTAGAAGGGGTAAAAAGACTTTTATACCCCTAAAATTTTTTTAACATTCCAAATTTACCCTTCTTTACAAATAAAAAATTATTATTATCATTATTATATTAAAAAAAGAAAAGAAAAAAAGTGACCCATTGTGGTTCACCTCGGTGACCCATGGCTAGGGGTGGACACGGGTCGGGGCAGGGCAGGTATTGCCATTTTTCTCACCCGCCCCGCACAGTGCAGGTTCTGGAAATTCCAACCCGCCACCCGAGCACAATGAAGAAAATCCGCGCGGGTTCGAGTGTTGCAGGGCGGGGTAGATCGGGGCAGGTTGTGCGGGTTGGGTTCTTTATTCCTCAGATCCTCTCATTTCTTTCCTCCACCGGCTTCTCTTCTTTTTTTCTCTCTATTTCGTTTCATCTCTTCTGCAGGTTTCTTCACCTCCTAAACAAACACAAGTTACACAACCTACATCAGAACCCTTGAATCAAACCTAAACCAAAGAACTTGGAATTAAATCTGGTTGAGGGAGAAAAAAAATTGAAATCTGGACCAAAAACTTGAGATCTCTTGAGAGAGAGAAAAAAACCTGGATCGTGGTCTAGAGGTGGGAGCGGCGCAATAGCCCGTGGCCGGAGGATGTCGAGCGGCAACGTGGACGAAGAGAGAAGCAGACGAGAGATGGAGAGAGAGCAAGAGAGAGAGAAGCGTGAGAGACGAGAGAGAGGAGAAAGTGAGAAACGATGCAAGAAAAAAATATTAGGGTTAGGGTTTTTTATGCTTTATACTTATGTGGGGTTGGGCGGGGCGGGGCGGGTACCCGCAAGGAAAAAATTTCAAAACCCGCGACCCGCCCCGCCCCGCACGGGTTGGGAAAAATCTACCCGTACCCGCAAAAATACACTTAAAATCCGCACGGGGCGGGGCGGATCGGGGCGGGGCGGGGCAGGTTGGGTGGGTTTTTGCCCAGCCCTACCCACAACGGGTCACAAATGACCCTCCTTTGGGTCACTTTGTCGTGGGTTACCAAGTGACCCGCCGTTCAATGGTCACTTTTATTTTTTTAATATATAATAATAATAATAATATGACCCGTGGGTCACTAGGTGGGTGGGTTAGATCCAACGGTGAACCCACGGGTCATGGGCTTTTTCTAATTCTTTTTTTAATAAATAAATAAATAAATGAGGGCATTTTATGAATTTCACACCCTTCCGTTAAGATTTTTTATTAAATCCTAATGGAGGGGGATAATTGGAAAAAAATCAAAAGATTGATACATCAAAGTGAGAGTTTTTCAAGTTTGGAGAGATGCTTGCAAAATGCGTGACATTTTAGGGGGGCTAAGTGAAATTACCCAATGATTTTAATATATAACGATGGCTTGCATGAAGTGTATAATTATAGAACATATGCATCATTAAAAGCATGAACTTGTGGCTATTATGTGCAATAAAAGCGGATTCGATCTTTATTATATACATATGAACAATATAGTGTTTATTGTGTACACATGTATATCTTTATTATCATATGATTCATCGAGTTCTTTATTTTATTGTGGAAAAATCTTAGTGCACAGTTTACAAATATCTTATAGTGCAAGTTATAAACATATTTACTATTCGCAAGATTCATTGCTTCAAATTTGTTGTTGCTTTAAATAATAGAAATCAATGTTTTGGCACTAACGGTTTTGTCTTTAAAACATTGATTGTTTTATTTCATGTGTTATTTTGTTATTTATATACATAAATATTTATGTCAATCAATGTTAAAGGCATATTATGACTATTTGCTTTTGTTAGTTATTTATATTGGCTAATTCGATGCTCAAACTTTATAATTCTTCTTCATTTGAAGCTTCGGTTGCAAGCATGTTCGGTGTGGTTTGAACAACAAGCCTCGGTACTATTTCCAGAGAGCCTCGTTCGCTGGAGCGTTTGCAAGGCATCCGAACAGATAAAGTATAAAGAAGACTGCACTCGTTCGAAGGGCCATTTGAACGAGTGCAGTCCATAGTAAAACCTAAGAACTTCATTCGCTATATGTTTGATGGGCCATCCGATTGGGTAATGCACATAGTGAATCTAGAGAGCTTCGTTCGCTAGGCCGTTCCATGGTGGTTCGAACGAGGGACTTTAGGATGGTGTTTAACCTTGCCGCATTCAAACAGTAGACAAGACCGTCGGAACGACAATGTGCGATAGCGGTGTTAGGGTTTCCAATTTCAACTTGGATTTCTTAAAAACCCTAGGTCCATTCGAACGGGAGAACGCAATGTCCGAACACCACCGCTTGGAATTTCCAAATTAAGGTTTTTTAATTCAATTAGGAAATCTAATTCTTAGTTGCCTATATATATGGCTCTTCTGAGCACGATTTTTCTAAGCAACTAAGGGAGCAAATTCTATATTGTGCTAAGAGATAATTATTAGTATTCAAAGCTTCAAAATTATTTTTTCTTAAAGTGTTGCTATGATTTCAGAAGCTATTCTTCATCAACAATCAAGTAGCCTGTCAGAGGTTCTGGCATTTGATTCACACACACAAGCCTGTCAGATGTTCTATCAACACACAATACTATATGGCTCTTCTGAGCACGATTTTTCTAAGTAACTAAGGGAGCAAATTCTATATTGTGCTAAGAGATAATTATTAGTATTCAGAGCTTCAGAATTATTTTCTCTTAAGAGTGTTGCTATGATTTCAGAAGCCATTCTTCATCAACAATCAAGAAGCCTGTCAGAGGTTCAGGCATTTGATTCACACACACACACACACACAAGCCTGTTAGAGGTTCTAGCATTTGATTCACACACACGCACAAGCCTGTTAGAGGTTCTGGCATTTGATTCTCAGAGGTTTTGGCATTTGATTCACACACACACACACAAGTCTGTTAGAGGTTCTGGCATTTGATTTTCACACACACACAAATAAGCCTGTTAGAGGTTCTGGCATTTGATTCACACACACTCACACACACAAGCCTGTCAGAGGTTCTGGCATTTGATTCACACACACACGCACGCGCGCACACACACATATATATATAAAGTAAAACCTAAAGTCATAAACTGTGTTGCGATTTGGCGATTTTCAAATTTGTGATTTGCAAATTCAAATTCAATTAGCCAAATTTCTCTTCTTTAAGCCATTAAACAATCCAAATAAAGTGTTTAATTATTTTTTTTTATAAGAGGTATGTAATCTCTCTTTCTCTCACACACACACACACACACACACACATATATATATATATATAAAGTAAAACCTAAACTCATAAACTGTGTTGCGATTTGGCGATTTCAAATTTGTGATTTGCAAATTCAAATTCAATTAGCCAAATTTCCCTTCTTTAAGCCATTAAACAATCCAAATAAAGTGTTTAATTATTTTTTTTTCTAAGAGGTATGTAATCTCTCACACACACACACACACACACACACATATATATATATATAAAGTAAAACCTAAACTCATAAACTGTGTTGCGATTTGGTGACTTCAAATTTGTGATTTGCAAATTCAAATTCAATTAGCCAAATTTCTCTTCTTTAAGCCATTAAAAAATCCAAATAAAGTGTTTAATTATTTTTTTCTAAGAGGTATGTAATCAATTTTTCACGCTAATTTATTATTGAATAAAAAATGTCTAATTACAATTTTATATTTAGATTGGTCAATATAGATTAATTGTTTATGAATATAAAAAGAAAAAATAAATTATAATTTACATTTATATGTTTTAAACAATAATTAATTAATTAATTAATTAATTAATCTTGTTAACTATATTTTTTTAATATTTTAATAAATTTTTGTTCAATTTTATTTTTTAATCTTGACCCATCTGAACCAAAATCCTAGCTCCGCCACTGCTTGTCTAAACAAGTTTGTTTCAACTTCAAAGGTTTTGTAAATGTGAACAACTTGTAATTTCTCATTTTTCTATAGTACATGATTGAGTGGTTTTTTCCTTTTGAAGAGTTTTTCAAAGGTTTCTACTTTGTCACCAAAATTCGTGTGTCTGTTGTTTATTGCTTCGATGATTTTCGGTGATTGATTGTTGCATGCTTCTTAGTTTTAATTTCGCATTATTTTTGATAAACATCGATTCATCCCCCTTTAGTGTAGTTGGAGTCTAGCTTTATATTTTTAGCTTTGCATTGTCATTATTTCGAATTGAAATCTATATTATAAAATAATTTGGTAATCACCAAAGTGACCCAACTAGAAAGATTAATAGATTTAAAGTCATATATTTAAAACTTAATATCCATATCCAGGGACGGAGCCAGGAAATTCTATGGGAGGGGGCCAGCCAAAATTTTTTTTATAAAAAAAAAATTATTTTGGTTGTTTTTTATAAACTAAAGACTACCGTAAGAGCCAAAAAAAGTGGACATTTGAAAGTAAGGGCCAAAAATAAAAAAACTTAGTGGGTATGGGCTAACAAAATTAAAAATAGGGCCAATTTTTTTTTTTTTTTTTTTTTTTTTGAGGGGGCTAAATAACTAAAATTAAAACTTTAACTTTACTTTTTTTTTTTAATTTTTATTATTTTTTTTACTTATAATATTTTTTTCCTTATTTTGGGGGGGACCATGGCCCACCCCGGTCCCCCCTCCCTCCGTCTCTGTCCATATCCCATGCATTGAGATAATGACATTGCAAAATTTTTATGGTTTTTTAATTACATGAATATTTTGGATTGGCCCAAATGTGTACTACCTTTCAAGTGATTGATAAATTGAAATATGATAATTAGTGTGTATCCTTAATTGAGAGTTGGAGCCAGATACTCAAAGGTAATTGACCTACCAAATTACGGATGCATTATTAATTATTCCTACATATGAAAGGGAATCACCATAATGATTAAATTTTAGTATATCGTAACTTTCAACCAAATGTGAGTTAAAATAGTACCTTATTGTTTAGAATATTATTTGACGTGTATTAACTCAAATCATTAATGTAGTGAGCATTTATTTAATTGAAGTGTCAATCCTATTTCGCTACATTTGTATGCTTCATTTGTTGTAATTCTTAATGGAACGAATTTCTTAAATTGGTTTGAACAAGCTTAGTCTCACCTTGGTGTTCTAGATCTTGATTCGGTACTTCATACCGAGAAATTGTCTGCTATTATTGATTCAGTCAGTGCAAAAGAAAAGATTGTATACAGGTCTTGATAGATTGAGCATTATGTTTATGCGAATGAGCATAGCGAATAATATTAAGTTAATGCTTCCTAACTATGGAAGAACGTTTACGTTCAGCTAAAAGTCTCTTACTGTGACATTGATGACTGAACTTACTACTATGAATTTGATGCATGAGCATATCCTTGAAATGACAAATCTAGCTGCTAAACTAAAAGCTCTTGGGTTGAATGTGGACGAGTTCTTTTCTTGCAAATTATACTGATTCCCTTTCCTCCTCAGTATGGGCTATTTTAATTCATTACAAAATTATTAAGGATAAGTGAAATGTAAATGAATTGGTCAATATGCTTGTTCAAGAAGAGGCAATGCTTAAGCAACAAGAACATCATCCAGTTTACCTTGTATATTAAAAATATGTTTTTTGTTTTTTGTTTTTTTAAAAAATAAAATAAACACATGAATCTTTATAATTTTTTATTTCATTTTTTTTTCTAATAAAAAAATAATATATTTTGAAAATTTTAATAAGATTTAACGAAAAATTCTACCGGAATAGGGTAATTAAAAGAAGGGTTAAATACATTTGACCCCATGTGGTTTAACAACTTTATTTTTTCCCCCCTCAGTTTCATTTTGTGTCAAAGATGGTATTTAGATAATGGCTAAAAACAGAGACTGTATCTCCGTCAAACTTTCGTAAAAAACGGAAATAAAGTTGTTACACCATTGATAAGGGGCAAAAAAGTATTTTTTCATTGAAAGAAATTGAAAGTTTGATAACCTTAATTGAGAGCTTTTGAACTTTGAAGATACTTTTAAAAGGCGTAGAAGTTTATTAGCAAGTCAAAGACACGAAGAGCTGCACACACGTGTACATAGCTAACTAATATTTTTCAGTTGTAAATATAGTTCAAGTTGTTAATGCAATTGTATTGACTTAGTTTAAACCGTTAGTTATTCTTCTTGTTATCATTATGTTAACTCGAAGCTCAATGTAACCAGTGTATAAAGTATATTTCATTCTTATTGTAACTCGAGATTAATTAATCAAAGAAGATATTTAATTGATTATCTTTTGGTTCTTGTTCAATCTCTACCGCATACTAAACTTTCCAAATTGGTTGCTCTGTTCTTCATCCGCATAGAAGAGTTTGCTCTGTTTCTCCCTCATTTTGGGAGAACTTGATAAAGTTCATGAGAATTTTGTGAAGTTTTCTCTTAAAAAAAAAAATTGTAACTCCTTAGCGTTCAATAATAAAAGTGCTAATTGAATTAAAAAAAAAAAGAAAAAGAATATCCCCACATAATTTGTAAGTTGGTGGTATCATAATTTTCTTCACTAAAAAACGTGGTATGATAAGTATACAGAAAAGGAGAGAACGAATAAGTGCATTGACAATCCAAGGAATAGCTGTTCTCTCCACTGCCCCAACAACTCTTTCTACCAATCCGAGTTTCAACTTACATGTCAGCATGATAAACAAGTTTAAATTATTAATTAGGCTTATTATCTTCACCAGATTTCCTTACGTAGACTGATTAGAAGAGCTATATTGTCTTCTTCGATTCGTGATCAACCAACATTATTGAATTTTTTTTAAAAAATTTTTTGCCCTTTTGAACAGCAATTTAATTTCTTTGTCCAAAGGAAAGGGATAATACAGTATTAAATTAAGGAAAACTTTACGAAGGACCCTGAACTATCAGACGTTTTGAGAAAAATTCTCAATTTTAACTCCTAAACTTTCAATTTGACATAATATATCCCATTTGTCAACTTTAACAAAAATTGACAAAAATACCCTTAATTTTCGTTTTTTAAAAGAAAAATATATGGGCCAAAATGGTAAATTTAAAATTTTATAAAAAATTCAAAGATATAAATGCCATTTAATCATGTTTAAAGTTACGATGGTAAAATTGAGAATTTTTAAAACTTTAGAAATTTTCTCAAAATATGTAATAGTTTAAAGATTCTAATTGAAGTTTTTCAATTAAATTATTATTAAAAATTGGATAATTGAGATTTTTTAGAATTTGAGTAATCTTCTCAAAACTTCTAATTAAAGTTTTTGGATTAAATTATTATTAGAAATGTGATCATGAAATTATTATGAGGGAAACGAAGGGAATCTTTGTCCGAAAAGAGTTCTTCAGGACGATACGTCTTCCCATCCAGCAAACGGTTGGATGAGAAACGGTCGGCACTCAACTGACGTGAAAATCGAGGCAAATCCCAATCCCACAAACTTGATTTTTTTTTTAATATATTTTGGCTTGGATGGTAAACTCGGTCTTAACCCACAAAATTGCCCAATCAAAACACTTGGGGCGTGACGTAGGCGCACCTGAATTGAAACACTGGGATTCCTGTGACTCCACTTCTTCCACGTCGTCGTGTTGTGAGCCCAACGTTTGTGTGCGGTGTACCCCGGCGTCTGTTGCCTTGTGAAAGTGAAACCTTAAAAAAAAAACCCGGGTCACATATTCAGATGCCCAAAAAAAAAAAAAAAAAAATCCAATTTTAAAAATATTCACTTTGATTTTTTTTTTTTTTAAAAAAATATAATACAAAATACAAAACATTTAAAATTACTTTATTTCTGTCACGAGAAATGATGCTGCTCAATCTCAAATAGCATTTACGTGGTATATTCATATTTATTTATTTAAAAAAGACAAGAATGCTACTTAAAAATGCTGAGTAACGTTTTTCTTTTGTCACATTAAAACATTTTTAAAAATAAAATAAAATCTCCCTAAAAAGAAATTATTGAACGAGACATCATTTTATAGCAAAAATCACGATTCACGATTCACATAATTCAAGTGTTAACACACTAACAACCGTCTTCGATCTCATTTTCTTCCTTAAATGTTAAATGTTTTTAAAAAAAAAAAGAAAAAAAAATAGCCATATGCAAACATACTTCCTACCAAAGGAACACCAAAGAATTAAAAGTGTTATCTTAGATTAAACCAAGCAAGGGCATGTAAGATAGCACTTTTACTTATATTAATATTAATTTAATATAATTTTTTTAATATTTATTTGAAAAATAAAATAAAATTAAATAGCATAAAGAAAAAGAGTAATGAAAGTTGTCGTATAATTTATCTAAATAGAAAAGTAGAAAAGAAGTTTAGTTTTCTAAATTTAACCAAAATCTAAGAAAAACTTCTAGGGAGAGACTAAAAAATGGTTGGTGTGGACTGTGGAAGAGCGAAGCACACCAGGGCAGTTTTTTTTTCCTTCCTTCCTCCTCGCCACCTTTTCCTGAAAAAGACGGAAAATGGCATTTTCGGAACTCCAATTATCCTTTCCAATTTCTGTTTTGCGTTATTTTTAGCGCGCAAAAAATAAAAAATAAAAAATAAAAAATCTGTCGCATTCATTCAGCCACGGCTTAAAAGAAAAAAAAAGGAAAGGGAAAAATGCAAGCTGACCCAGGGTGTTAACCATGGTTAACATGGGTGTTAGGTGGGTTTGACTAGTCTGGTTTGGTGGGCGTTGGTTTGGTTGAGGTTCGTCGCACGCTCGCGCACTTTCTCCCTCCCTCCACAATATAACCCCTTCCTACCCCGCCCCTTTCTCTCTCAGGGTGTCTCTCTTCAACTACTTCGCACCCACCAACTACCCAAGCTGAGAGGCTCTCTTCATTTCCCTCCCTACGCTTCTTCCAATTTACCTGCTGCAATCGTTTCCTTCGCCGGCGTTCTCCGTCTTTCACAACTATGCAATCGTCGTCCAGCTCGCCGTTGGATCTCATGTCGGCAATCATCAAGGGCAAAGTGGACCCCTCCAACGTGTCGTCCGACTCCGCAAACGAGGTGGCTTCCCTTATCTTCGAGAACCGTGAGATTGTAATGATTTTGACCACTTCCATTGCGGTCCTCATCGGCTGCGTCATCGTCTTGATTTGGCGGAGATCCAACGGTTCCAAACCAAAAACCGTGGAGCCTCTCAAGCCGTTGATCGTTAAAGCGCCGGAGCTGGAAGTTGACGATGGCTCAAAGAAGGTCACCATCTTCTTCGGCACGCAGACCGGTACTGCCGAAGGATTCGCAAAGGTTCGCCTCTACATGCATACATAATTTCATTTCTATGTATACATACACGTGCATGTATGTGTGAGGCTTTGAGCTTATGGTTGCTTTATCTTGATTGACTCGATTTAGGCATTAGCCGAGGAGGCGAAAGTGCGGTACGAGAAGGCGACGTTTAAAGTAGTTGATCTGGTATGTATTTGTGGATGTATGGTTGACTTTTATGTGGAATTGAATTTCGTTTCTTCGTTGTTGAAAGTCTGGTAATCGACTTTGTAGGACGATTATGCGGCCGACGACGAAGAGTACGAGGAGAAAATGAAGAAAGAGGGCTTGGCTTTCTTCTTCTTGGCCACGTAAGTTTCTATGCTGTAATGTTTATTTTATTTTATTTAGAAAAAAAATTCATGTGGTTAATCGATTTGGTAAATTGTGGATGTGTAGATATGGAGATGGTGAACCGACCGACAATGCGGCCAGGTTCTATAAATGGTTTTCAGAGGTAAACCCGGATATGTCATTTTTTTTTTTTTTTTTTTGGGTGGAAGGATTATAACTCTGGGTTATCAAGAGCTAGATTTGATGGTAATCTTTTTCGTTTCTTAATGTGTGATTGTGGATTCAGGGGAAGGAGAGAGGGGAGTGGCTTCAGAACCTTCAGTACGGAGTGTTTGGGCTTGGCAATAGGCAGTATGAACATTTCAACAAGGTTGGCATTCAGATTCTTATTTAATATTGAGTTCATGTCGCTCCAGTTTATAGCTGCCGGGCTATGGAGTTATAGGTTTTTCTGTTTCCTTGTGTTGGGCAATGTTTGATTCATGTTTACTGTCACTGGGAAACAGGTTGCCAAGGTGGTGGATGACATCCTTACCGAGCAGGGTATGTTTTTATGTTTTCTAATTATTCGTCGGTGTTGAAATTTTTAGGAATTTGTGGATTATAAGATGTTCCACTCTGATATGATGATGATTTATCGAATGGATGTTAGGCTATATATATATATATATATATATAGCTTCTTTCACATGCGTGATTGTTACTTTTAATGCTACTTTACCAGCTTGCTCCCCTGATTATGAAATTTTCGATAAGAATAGCACTTGCTATTTTGGTTTCATTCTCTCTAAAATGCATAGGTTGTTTTTGGTGAATTGTTGATCTTGTATCCAAATGAATAAACAGAAATTAAATGACTAATAAAGATTATTGGAGAAAAATGTTATTCCTTTCGGCAATGTGGACCTTGAATTTGAAAGGTTTCTGACATGGTATATGTACTGATATGTTTTCTCCTTAATTTTCTTGTCTGCCAACAATTTTGTTTTTTACTAAGCAGATATTCTTTGCCAACATAATCTTTATTTTTGCATTTTCAGGTGGGAAGCGCCTTGTTCCAGTGGGTCTTGGAGATGATGATCAATGCATTGAAGATGACTTCACTGCTTGGTATGGGAACCTTAGTTGCTATGTTGATCGACTGCACAAACTTCTTTCTACCATTTACTTATTTTTATTATGTTTTAAGCAACTCATTTTTTTCTTCATTGATTTTTACTATGTCTAGGCGGGAATTGGTGTGGCCTGAGTTGGATCAATTGCTTCGAGATGAGGATGATCCAACAACAGTTACTACCCCGTACACTGCTGCTGTATTGGAATATCGGGTTGTGTTCTATGACAGTGCTGATGCATCAGTAGTTGACAAAAGTTTAGCTAATGGAAATGGCAATGCGGTTTATGATGCTCAACATCCATGCAGGTATGAATGGTGAAAGTACTTTATGGATTTCCAGTTTGCAATTCATTTCAATTTTTTTTTTTCTTTGTAACTAACCTATTAGCTGATCACTGCATGAAGGTCCAATGTCGCTGTGAGAAAGGAGCTTCACACTTCTGCATCTGATCGTTCTTGCACCCACCTGGAATTTGACATTTCTGACTCTGGACTTTCGTAAGCCTGCTTACTTTTCCCCCTTTTTTTTTTTTGGGGGGGGGGGGGGGGGGGGGGGGTGAATATGTTATTAAATGGTGTAATTACGTAATTACATTTGTTCCTGATGATTTATCAAATATTTCTCGTACTAGAAATGGTGACAATTTGAAGATTAACAAAAAGCTGAAAGAAATACTTACTTGTATATTGGTAATGCGTAAATATTTCCTCTTGTAGTCATTCTTGTTTCTTTCTCAGATATGAAACTGGGGATCATGTTGGTGTTTACTGCGAGAATCTAAGCGAAATTGTAGAGGAGGCACTAAGCTTATTGGGTTTGTCACCAGATACTTATTTCTCCATCCACACTGAAAGAGAGGATGGCACACCAGTTAGCGGAGGCTCCTTACTACCTCCTTTCCCACCCTGTTCTTTAAGAACAGCACTGACTCGATATGCTGATCTTTTGAGTTCACCCAAAAAGGTTTGTTTTGGGTCAATGTTTCATACATGTTTTCCAATGAAGTTTGTTTGTTACTTTGAATGATTAACAACCCAAGTGCATATATTCCAGTCTTCCCTACTCGCATTAGCAGCTCATGCTTCTGATCCAACTGAAGCTGACCGATTAAGACATCTTGCATCACCTGCTGGAAAGGTTGTGAATATTTTGATATGAAATTAGTCACTTATTGACCTTTTTAATTTATACATCGAAGTAAGTTTTAGTGTAAACCTGTACAGGATGAATATGCACAATGGGTGGTTGCTAGTCAGAGAAGCCTCTTGGAAGTCATGGCTGAATTTTCATCAGCAAAGCCCCCACTTGGTGTCTTCTTTGCAGCAGTTGCCCCACGCTTGCAGCCCAGATACTATTCAATCTCATCATCCCCAAGGTACATATGTATGCTCTTTAGTTTTCTGTCTCCCTTTTCTTTCTTTGGCAAATAGTAAAGTATCAGACTTCAACCATGTTATTCAGAGAAGAGAGGTTTCGTGATACTTGGACCAATGATGTTGTGATGATCTACATCGTATCAAGATTTTTATCTATTTCCTGCTTTATGCTTGTCAGTTATGCTGACTGAATACTGTTTCTTTGAATTCGAGCAAAATAAGTTTTAAGGATTGGTCCCACTAAAGGGAAAAGTTGTCATTTTTTATAGTTGAGGTCTTGAGGATAAATATGTTTACATGTCAGATTTTCATAATCCCAATAGAGGAAGGGAACTTTAGGAGGTGCTAAGGATGTTTTGATGTAGGAAAACAATGTAGTAATCCTCACTTGCTTAACTACCAGGCAAATGATATAAGATAGATTACTGTCTGTTTAGTTCTTCACTCTTCCTGGCATTTCATTTATTTTGTTATCTATCTAATCATGATATGCAAATATGTTCTGCAGGATGGCGCCCTCTAGGATTCATGTTACATGTGCATTAGTTTATGAGAAAACACCAGCTGGGCGGATTCACAAAGGAGTTTGCTCTACTTGGATGAAGGTAGCTAGTTTATTTTGTCATTCTCTTTATATCCATGATTTTCTCAGCAAACAATTTTAAATTCATGTGGCTGTTAAATGTGTCAATTGGATTTCTTATAGTGATACACTTTTTTCGTTGTTCCTTTCCAGAATGCTGTGCCCATGGAGAAAAGCCATGATTGCAGTTGGGCTCCCATTTTTGTTAGGCAATCAAACTTCAAACTCCCTGCAGATACTAAAGTGCCTGTTATTATGATTGGCCCTGGCACCGGATTTGCTCCATTCAGGGGTTTCCTACAGGTTTTTTTTTTAAAAAAAAAACTTGCATTGATATTCAGTCACTTTGTTCGTGATTCTTCATATTGCATTGAAGCAGCTTGAGCTAATTGCAAGCAATTATTACTTTTTCAGGAAAGATTAGCTCTCAAAAGAGAGGGAGCTGAACTGGGATCTTCCATCTTATTCTTTGGATGCAGGAACCGTCAAATGGTAAGTCAGGCAACTATCAAATAAAAAAGACAGAAAAAAGGAAAAAAAAAAAAAAGAAAAAAAAGAAAGTGTAGTCACATCATCTATCTTTATTGTTCCCAGGATTACATCTATGAAGATGAGCTGAACAACTTTGTGGAGACTGGTGCTCTTTCTGAGCTAGTTGTTGCCTTCTCGCGTGAGGGGCCTACAAAGGAATATGTGCAGCATAAAATGATCGAGAAGGTACCAGACCTATCCCACCCACCCACCACCCCTTTTCAGCCTCAGGAGTAAAATTCACAATAACTTCAAAAATGCTAAGCCACGTGTTTCCCTTTCATGCAGGCTGCGGATATTTGGAATGCGATTTCCGAAGGAGGTTACATTTATGTATGTGGGGATGCCAAAGGCATGGCTAGGGATGTCCACCGAACGCTCCACACCATCGTGCAAGAACAGGTGAAGTCAAAAATGATTGATTAGATATTTGCGCACAAATAAATTTTGGGATGGCTGACCATTTACCGAGTCGGGTGAATCTCATATAGACTCTTTCATATTATCTATTTAAATCACTAATAAAGCTGGCTTATGGATTTCAGGGATCTCTCAACAGCTCCAAAGCTGAGAGCATGGTAAAGAATCTGCAAATGAATGGCAGGTATCTGCGTGATGTATGGTAACGATTCCTTTCAGCATCTGGTAAAGGAGGAAGAAGCCTATAGAAATTGGGTAGAATACAAGGGTGGGGGTAAAACAAGTGTGCGGGCGGGTGGCTTATTGTGATGCCTTCAATTACCGTTTAAGGACAATTGCACATGTTTTTACCCCCTAGAAGTCGGTTCTGTGATTCTTTTTACATGTTCCATATGAACGATTTTTTTTTTTTTGTTTATATATATATATATATATATATTAAGTATTATAATTATTGGTAGGCAGAGGTTATGAGCTCCAATATTCCTTGTATGAACCAGCAAGATGGTTCAATGACACATGATTTTCTCCTTTTATGTAATTGTATTGCGTGGATTTATGCTTACTATGAAGTAACCAAGTTCTTTTTGTCATGATATTGATTGCCCTTGGCCTGAGAATTCAAGTTCAATATAAATCAAAGATTATCGCTGATACAAAAAATAAATCAACGAGGGTAGCGATATAATTATTATTATTATTTTTTTTGAACGATATAATTATTTAATAAGCGACAAATAGCAATGTGACAACCAGAAAGTAATGATCTCTGCTACAACTGTTCTTGTGCGATTTCTGATAAAAATAAAAAAGATAAGTCGGTCTTTGTATTGAAGGCTAGATGTATTGCCATTCGTTCACTTTAGCCCATGCACGCCCCTTGGCCTTCCCCGACTCATGATCCACCACCACAAGCCACCGGCCATCCAGCCCCTCCAGTGGTGCATGTGACCTACTCGCCACCACCTAGCGGCATCAGATCCCACTTTTCTCTCCCTCTCCTCCGCCACTTACTCTTCCCTTCCTTTGCCTCTTTTTTATTTTTTGTATTTTTATTTTTATTTTTTCTAATTTTCTTCCTTTGTTGGAAGATGGAAGTTAGATTTTTCACTGTTTGTCCATCTCTATCGCGCACACGTGCTCCTCCATTGGCCTCCCAACCTTCAGCTGCCCACCATCTAGAGACAGATTTAGGGGGGGACCGGCAGTGGCCTTGGTCCCCCCAGATTACAAGAAAAAAAAAACAATTTTTAGGTAAAAAAATAATAATTTAAGGTATTTTTTTGTCAATTAGTCACTCCTCAAAATTTTTTTGGCCTTGAGTCCCTCCAAAATCAAGCTCGCTCCATCCCTGCCACCATCCAACCTCTCCAACGGCGTGTGAGACCAACGCATTGCCCCCTACTTATGTCTTGAGCCAACTTTTCCCTTTGAGAGCTCATTCTCACCCCCATTCCTTTAAGAAATGAGAATGACTGAGGATGTTTAGATCCAATTGCTGCATAGCATACATTATTGTTCGAGGATATAGGAAATGCGATCTTCTTAGACCTCCGCATCGTAGTTACCATCAGTGCACTTTTATTTTCAGCGTTTCTTCATTGGCCTATATCATATACCACCATCAAGGCGGTCCTCTCCTTGGCCTTTTGGTCAATGAATTATGAGACTGAATCTTTTTGAATCTATTTTTCGTTTTATTTTATTTTTAATTTCATGCACTATAACGACTATTTTAAGGTGTTTGTTGGGGTCTCCCACCTCTTCAAATTATAGTTTTTTTTTTTTAGCAAGATATTTTATACATGAAAATATGGTCCGTGTATACTTAAAAAATAAAATAAAAAATAAAAAAACTGCTCATGTATAGTATATCAAATATATGCTACCAAAAAGAATATATACCCTTCCCTTTCTTATTTTCCCTTTTTCTTTTCGTTTTTGGAAGCCATATATATATATATATATATATATATATATATATAGTCTTCCATTGCCTCCACCCACGCACCACCCATGCACCCCACAACCGTCACCATGAGTCCTTTCTTTGTACCTTGTACTCTCCACATATCATGTGTGCATCTCACTTCTCACATTTTAATCCTTTTTTTAAAAATAAATAAATAAATAAATAAAAAACAAAATATTCAAAACTAATTTTACTTTCCAAACACTTTTTTTAATCCAAAAGCAATTAATATATCTAAAAAGTGTTACAAAATTTTTTTTGTGCTGTAAAAAGATTTGATTATATATATATATATATATATATATGTATATATGGCTTTATCTGAACGGGGCCTGACGTTGAAGTTGTAGGTTTCAATCAAATCTGAAATTGTCAGTTTCAAAAAGTCAAGAAATAATTTATAATCACTAGGAAAAAAATAAACTATAATTTGTTGTAGAATAATAATAATGGATTATTGTAAAGATAATTAGGGTAGGTTTGATAATGATGATGTCAAAAAGTAGAGGCTTCACCAACTCCCCGGCCACTTCCACCAACCACAGCAAACGAAACTGCCAAAAAAGACTGAAGAATATAGAAGGCCTCCCAATTCGTCCAACAAAAAACATGACGCATTCATGTCTTATGTTGACAATTTCTTTTCCTCCTAATTCGACAGCTTCTACTCGTTCTTGTTTGCTCACCTTGTATTTGTGGTATAAGACAAAACACTCGTCAAGACAACAAATTTAAATGGAGTTTTTTTTTTTTTAATGTTCAATTATTTTTTAATATATATTTTTTTAATTATTATTGATAATATGACTAATTTACTTAATCTTAAAAGGTTATCTGGATCTGAAAATAAGGGGTGACCAAATTCCAAATCTTAATTTAGTCGGCGTTGCAAATCAACCAAAAAAGGTAATTAATCAATTAATCAATTGTCCCTAAGAAGTAGTTCAATCGGCTGAGACCACGCATAATGAAGCGAAAGTCACTAATTCGAATTCTTCTCCTCATTTTATATGGACATGTCAAAAAATCAATCAATCAATTGTCTTTTCACATGTGATAGTCATGACGGTAATTCCAAGGGATGAAACTAAATAGGGTATTTTTTTTTTTTTTGTAGGGTAGTTAATTAACTAAATAGGGTAGTTAATTATGCCTTACACTGTCCTTTGTTTTAATTTCATTTCATTTCCATTTAAGTTTAGTTATTTATTTATTTCTTTGCGTATAGTTGAATTATCAAAAGTTATAATGTGAATATTCTATCTTTCAATCTTTTTTAATTTCACTTCTATTGTTAGGATTTTTTATTAACTAAATATGATATTTTAGATTTTAATTTTGAGTATAATCTAATGTGAAAATTAAGAGCTCACAAGGTGTTTCGATACTTAACATGTCTAATAAGCAAAAATAATAATAATAATAATACTTAACATATATATATATATATATATATATATATATATATATATATATATAGTTCTGTTAATTAAATTGCATATTAATTATTAAAAATATATGGAATGCTATAGAAAAAAAAAAAAAAAAAAAATTGCTATATATCCCAATGCGACATGGGCCACATCCCTCTAACGAATGTCGAAAGCCAGCAGTCCACTCACGGGTCCAAGTCCAACTAGTATATAGAGTAAATTGCAAAGCCAGGCTTGTTTTATCGTCAAACCAAACTAATTAACCAGTATTTGTTTTGGGCTAATGAAGCAGCTTTTGTGATTTTTATCACCTAGCTACGCAAACTAACCATTAGGGTTTTTCTTTTCTTAATGAAAAACTCACTTAAATCGATTTCCAACACTTCCAAATTCTTCTCCGTCCATACAACCAATCGGGGCAGAACTGGCATTTAGAGTTTGAAGAAGACAAAACTAAAAAAATCACAAATTTAAGAAGACGGGGTAAATTTCTAATTTTTTAAAAAAATTATCAAGGCATTTTAAAATTTTTTTGGAGAAACTTGGAAGCCCCCGAGCCCCCATTTAGTTCCGCCCTTGCAACCAATCAATCATGCATCTAAAAATACCAACTTTTACGTTAAAAATCTCTTCTTCTTTTTGTTTTGGTTGTGAAAAATCCTAGTTTTCTATATCTTCCACTTTCTCCAAATCACACCTTAAACATTTTAGCAATAACTATAATACACTTCCATTCAACCATCACAACAACTTCAAAACTCAACATTTACATGTCATAATCCATAAACTTAAGGAAATGACAATAAAGGGAAGATGGTGTAAGAAAATTATACCTCATTGAGTTTTTCTCAAATTTCTAAAGTTTCTAACTTAATATTTTGTTTCCCCTTTTGATCTGAGCGCCTACAACCCTCCCTGTGCTCAATCCAATTCCTATTTAACCTGACATTTATCTATAATTTCTAGTTCTCTATTTTTATTTCGTATTTATTTACCCCAGTTATTACACACGCAATCTAAACAAAATCAAAGAAGCGGAGTGCTATACATCCTAAATTTTTCTCTCAAAAGTTAGTTCTCAAATGATGTGTCACAATCTCATAAGATTTATTATTTTGAGAAGTGTGTTACTAACTCATAGAATGGTAACACATCATTTGGAAACCAACTTTTAAAAAGAAAATCTTGGAATATCTAGCATTTTTCAACCAAAGAATAGAGGTACACCGTACATGGAATAGAATCTATTTTACCGTTAACATTTTCTTTTATTATATTATTCTTTTTTTTTTTTTTTTTATGAAATGTTTATTACATTATTCTAATAATATACACGATATCATATCATTTAAAATTTTCAAAAGACGTGATAACATATTTACCTTCTAGCAACATATACACTATTAAATCTATAAAATTTAATATATACCATGAAATGAATCATCTCAATTACCATATACAGGCCAATTGTATCTGCTGCACGAGACCAAAAAGAAAATATCCATCAAATTTAAGCAAAGCAAATTGCGAAAAAAGAAAAAAAAAAAGAAAAAAAAAAAGAAAAAAGAAAGAAGCAAATTAGGTGATTTTTTGTGGACATGGTGATGCTCTACTATCCATAGTGGGAGCGGCCCGTATTAATTTCTAAGGCGCAAATGGCGGGTGCTTCCGACCATCTGAGAGTCAAAGAAGCGAGCCGTTCGGCGACCGCAACGCGGTCGGCTCCGTAGCCAATGCCTTTCGATTTTCAAGGTTGTGTATTTTGCATTATTTAATTAATAATCTCATTATTTTAAATTTCAATTACTTGTTTTTTTTTGTTGTTGTCAGCTTGCTTGTTCTCCACGCGACTTATCACCATCCCCATAAATATTATACTAAAAAAATATATATTTTTTTGTAAGTTGTATTAAAAAAATAATTAGTCACAAAAACACCTGCCCTAGATAATGCAAAATCAATAGGATTTTTATAAAACAGCAAAAACTAAGACACTCACAAGCAAACATCCCCCACGCACTTCTTTATTTCCCCTGCATCTTAGCCATGCCAACAATTTAAACATAAGGTACCTTTTTTTTAAATTACCATTTAATTGATTATATTTTTTAAAAAAATTTAATTGTGATGACGTTCTCCTAAACTATCAGAAATTATCAATGTCTTTCACCTTTACAATAAAAATTAAAAATAAAAAAAAAAACTAAAACTAAAACTAAATTTTTTTTAAAAAATAAAAATTAAAAACCAAGGTATGAAATTTCAAAAGAATTTCATTTTTTTTCTTAAATAATTTTTTTTTTCTTTTTCTCAAATTTATTTGAGTATTTTTTTTATCTTATGAAAAAAATTTTAGGGTTATTTTTGTCTTTTTGTTGGCGTTAAGAGAGATATTGCTAATTTTTTGGTAGATTAGGGGGAGGACATTGTCATTTAGGTGGCAATTTGAATAAGGTATGTAGACTTTTCTCAACAAAAAAGGTAAGAAATTCTATATGTTCAGATAGTTATGTAGTCGAACAACTTAAAATTTATTTAAACAGTTAAAAAATTCATATAAAATCTCTTACTCTTACGTTATCTACTCAAATTAATTGCATACAATTCAAACAGATAATTGTTGGGAATCGTTTGATCATCTATTTATATATTGGGCCTAATAAGACTCTCACTCTCACTCCCTATATCTCTTTCTCTCATCTCACCATATTCTCACTCACACACACAATCTGTCCCACCAAACACCAAACTTCTCTGCATGAATTCCTGTCTCTCTAAGGACCAAATTAACCCTTCTCAGCTTTCTACCTACCTATATATCTCCTCCCAAAAGATAAGCAAGCAGCGAGAAAAAAGAAGAGAAAAAATGAATGGTTTTGATGCTCAGAGACAAGACTCTTTGAAAAGGAGGAATATTGTCGGTGGTGGTGCAGCGCTAGCTCCGCCAACTAATTCTTCTGGACCCAACCCGAAAAACAATTTTCTGGGGCGGTTCCCTGAGCTTGATGATGATGATATCGTTTCCACGGTGGTTCCGCCGGTGACAATCGTGCTGGAAGGCCGTTCGATCTGCCAGCGCATCAGCCTTCATAAGCATGCAAGTTACCATAGCCTAGCGAAGGCCCTGAGAGAGATGTTTGTGGACGGCGGCGACGATGGTTTCACTTCGGAGAACGATAATCTTGACCTCTCTAACGCCATTCCCGGCCATCTCATTGCTTATGAAGACATAGAAAACGATCTTCTTCTCGCCAGCGACCTTAATTGGAAGTACGTTATTTATTATTTATTATTTATTATTTTTCATGAAAAAAACTGAAACTATTTTTTTCAAAAAAAAAATTAATTAGTTAATTAGTTTTGTGAGTTTTTGTGAACAGGGATTTTGTGCGCGTGGCAAAGAGAATTCGGATACTGCCCGTGAAGTCAAATACGAGGAAGGGAGTTTCCAAGGGGTAACTCAATCGGCTCGGGATTACCCCTCATAGACCGGAGATCACTAGTTTGAATCCCCCTTCTTGTGTGGACATGTCAAAAAAAAAAAAAAAAAAAAAAAAAGAGGAAGGGAAGAGGAGGAGGGATATGATATAAAACCTTGCTGGTTTATGGCATTTTGTGGGTGGTGGTGTTGGCAATTGGGAAGTTACATTAATCAAAAAAACCCCAATGGGAACATGGAAATGTAACTTTCTATTCCTTATTGGAATTGCATTTCTACTTTTTCAATTGTAAATTTTGCTCTTTATTTGAAAACAAGTCTTTAATCTTCAAGGATGAAAGATTCATGCCCTTCCAATCTTTTCTTCTTTTTTTTTGGGAAAAAGTCCATGTACTACTCAATTTACAATATTTCTCTAAACTTTAGATTGCGATAATGTTTCTTTCAAACTATCATAATTGTCAATGTTCTCTAATAACAAAAATACATTTAATAAAAAAAAAAAAAAAGGAATAAGGAGTGGCTGAACCATTGTCTTGGTTATAGAAGTAGTTCGACTACTCCCAAATGGTCATGAGGTGACCGAACCACTTCCGAATGGCTAGAAGGTGCATGCATGGTTCGACCACCCTCTTCGGCTACCCCCATTTGAGCACAACATAAACTTTGGACTATTTATACTTTGTTATATAACATTTTGTCGACTTTGATTGTTCTTTATCGGAAAATATTTTCCTTAAAAATGAAAAAATATGAATTCATACTTATTCACCAATAATATCTTACTGCTCACATATTTCGAAAGACAGATCTACGAGATGCATGCATGTAATTGGAAATTTTTATTTAGAATTATATCCTAGTTGATCCGTTCAAACATGCAAGGCAGTTGTTCTAGTGATTTTATAGGATTTTAGTCGTGTTTAAGTATTAAACTTTTCCTTAATTAGTTAGGTGTATCTCATACGTGTAACGTGATAACTAGTTGATCGAGCAGCAAAATATGACCATCCATTGGCCTAGCTAGGACCTGACCAATCACGTGAAGGGCTCGTTTGGCAAAAAATTTATCTTGTGTTTTTTGCTTTTTAATTATAACGTAATATAAATGTAAAAATAATTGTTAATGCTTTATCATAAAAGTGTTGCCAATCAAGGCCCCAACAGGCAACATGCAACAATATAATAAATCTTCTTGTGAAAGTACTTGTCGATATGGTTTATAACTTTATACGCTCAACCGCCATTTTCAATCTACTTTCACTATGGACCATCACATCACATCACATGCATGCATGACGTTGCCATAACGCAACTTCGTCAGCCGTTTTTCCCTGTTGCTCATTTTTTGTACTGACTAAACCCCAAAATATTTTTCAAAAAAAAAAAATAAAAAAATTACAGCCTACCCTCTTTGGAGGAGATACAATATATATATATATATGAAAAAATATAAAAAAGTCCCCCAAACTATTAATCGTTTTCGATTTAACTCTATAATGTTTTAAAAGTGATAAAGTAATTCCCAAAACTACTAAACTATTGCATTTTGGCCACTTCGTTAGTCAAAACAGTCAGTTTGGACGGAAACTGCAAAACGATGTCGTTTTGTTGGGGGCTACTTTATCACTTTCTGAACATTAAGAAGCTAAAATAAAAAGGGCTGATAATTTGGGGGGCTTTTTTATATTTTTCCCCAAAATTTTTTTTTTTTTCATAAAAGGGCATTGTAGTAACTTACCCATAACAAAACGACGTCGTTTTACAGTTTTCATTCAAACTGATGGTTTTGACTAACGGAGTGGCCAAAATGCAATAGTTTGGGAGGTTATTTTATCACTTTTGGAACATTAGGAAGTTAAATCGAAAACGGCTGATAATTTGGAGAGTTTTTTTTTTTTTTATATTTTTTTTTTTATATATATATATATATATATATATATATATATATATGTGCACGTGCATATATTTAAAAACGGTTGTAGTAGTTCAAAAAGTGGCCAAACCGTCCAGCATGCATCCTTGTTTGCTGTACATCTTTTGTTAAGAATTCGATCTTAATTATTAATATTATATTTTGGAGAATCTCAATGAATTCAAAGTTGCTGAGTAGTTGAAATTGTATATGGCACATGGAATTTATAAACTACTACTCCAACCTCCCACTTTAATTGCAATCTACTTTACCACTTAATACGCACTCCAACTTTAAAGTGTAAAATTAATGGATCACAGTTTAAGGTTATTAGCTTAAGGTTTCGTTTGATTTGGTGTAAAATATTTTTTGAAAATAGATTTTTTTTTTTTTTTTTTTTCCTTATCGTATAGTGTTGGGCACCACGTAAAATATTGGTAAACTTAAAAACGTTTTTAATTAATCAAGTAAAATAATCTTCATAAAGCATAAAATGATTTACGCTTCTCGATTAAGTAAAACATTTTGTCGTTTAGGTAAATCATTTTTTGTTGCTCTCCTATGCTTTGAACAGGCTATTGTGAGAGGGCCCCTTTATGAGGCCTATTTGCTTGACCACCTTCCAGTAAGCTCCACAAAGGGGCTTCTCATAATTGCATGGGCAAATTGATAAATATGGAATTACACTGGATCTTAATCTCACTTACGAAGGCCTTCTATCTATTCTTACACACTCTCTTCTTTCATAGCTCTTTTTTGCGGTCACTTTTTTTGCTTGCAGCTCCTCAAATTATATGAAAATTTAAGAAATACTTGTTGATTTTCAGTACGAGCTAAATGCCGAAAGATACTTTCATCTGAAATAAGTTTCTTGGAAAAATGATTTCAGTCGAAAACATGTTACACCAAAACAAACCGGCCTAAAACTTTAAACCTTCTATTCCCCTTTAGCCCACTCATTCTAAACAAAAATAAATAAATAAAAAGGCCTTTACTTAAAAGATGAATGATCTATAACATGGATGGTAGGTATGCTTTCCAATAGCGAAGGCTAGCTAGTTGAAGCATTTCAATGTCTAGAATTAATATCCCTTTAGCACAAAGGCTATGTTGTACACTATGGAGAATTAGCTTTTGATCGACACCCACATATATACCTAATGTACCTAAATTAACCTAATAATTCACTCCATTAATTGTTCCTTTTTTTTTTTTCTATTCAAATAATGGAGAGCGGGTTACAATGAGTTGGACAACAACAAAGAGCTGGGCACCCCAACAACACAGCCCAAACGGAAAGGTGTTCAGTTAGGTGTTCACATTCTTTTGTGCTAGGTTCCATTTATGTTTGAAGACTAGTGATTTCTTTCCCCCACTATTTATGTGCCTACTATGGTTAGCATTAATTAATAGTATATCATTTATGTAGGCTCATGTGTGAGTCTTGCACATTAGCCTATAGATCTAAGGGTAATTTTAAAAATTATCAAAATGAAAAAAAATTAAGAGAGGAAATGAATTATTTCACTTTCAGAGATGGCAACAATTAATTCAACAAACAAACTCAATTCCAAGGAACCCTTCTTTAACAAAGGCAAGGTTCAACATATATCACTCGACTCAACTAACTGTCTTGTCACTAGATTTATTATTTGTTAATTTTCTAAAAAGTGCTTTCATAATTGTTCATCAATTTTTCAGAAAGCAAAAGTTGTTGCGTATTATTGCGTGTTTGCCTGCCCTAAAAGATTGCCCATTCATAGGCTTCACAGCTTTAGATCCATAGAGCCTTGGCTCACATGCGTCAACAATAATGCATCACCCAAAAATGTATTCAAACATCATTCTTAATGGAAAATAAGTGGTATCCTGGAAATAGTCTCTTAAAAAGCATTTTACATCCAAACAAACAATTGTGTTTCAAATCCTAAATCTCTTTCTACCTATCATAATTCAGCAGTAAAAAAAAAAAAAAAATACACCCTCTAATACCTCAAAGCTGATCCTTATCAAACAGTATAGGTGCCCAGAGTCATGTTTTTACCGGGAAGTGGATATGGTAAAAAAAAACATGTGTCATTGACACTGGCAAAATTTGAATCAAAGTGTGGGGTAAGTTACTAAAAATGGGCAATAATTGCAATTCTTCCTCAATCTTCATCAGAAATATACCAACATTGATGGATATGCAAGTTTAGGTTGCAGTTAGTTCGAATGGAGGCAAACCCCAATCACTTGGGTTGAAATCAAGCAGTGAGCTCAAAATTTGGTCTGCAGCACCATGATAAGAGCTATCCAGCCTTGGATCTGGAACCATAACCGCAGACCTGTATATAAAATGTTAAAAAAACCTAGCAGCCATGAATAAGAAGAAACTATACAGTTGAATTAAAACCTGTGTTTCAGATTGTTAAAAGCATATGTAATTCTAATTTTTGCTCTTTGTGCAGTTTGACAATTATGCAGCAAGGAGCAATAATAATAAAGCAAAAGATAGACAGTTAATCAACATAGAATATTTTTTATGATCTGATGTGTTTATAGGTTTCAACAGTCATCAAGAAAAATATGATATGTCGAGAATTTTCTAGCATGACGCTCTAGGAAAGAGGGCCTTAATCACCAGGAGTTCTTATAAGAATCTAAAAAACGTATAGGAGGATATATACTTCAATGGTGTAACAACTCAAAGAAAACGTTAGTTATATTTGCATTATAACAATAAAAAGACTAGTCAAGTTGCAATTAGAGCTCTCTACAATTATTTATAAAACCTAGTCCCACCTATTAAGGAACCAATGAGCTCATTTATAATCCAATGTGACAAATCATCTTTCAAATGTGAGACTAATTTTTTGGGATGTCAGTCTCCCTCGTCAGAGTCACATCATATAGTGTTTCAATGTCACATGGTGTTACTAGATTGCTCTAATACCATTTGAAACGATCCAATGAAAACGATAACCTCATTTGCGCTATTACTCCAAAAAAACTAATTAGGTTGCAATTAAAATCACTTATAAAGTTCGATCTCAACTAATAAGGAACTAATGTAGAACTTAACACTCATGAGTTTCTTTATAATCCATTTACTCCATATGAGTAAATCATCCTCAACTAGAACTCCTTATAATCACTTATAAAGCTTAGTCTCACCTAATAAGAAACTAATGTGAAATTTAACACTCATGAGTTTTTTTGTAATCTACCACTCTATATGAGTAAATCATCCTCCCAATGTGAAACTAATTTTTTGGGATGTCACATAAGGACAAAGCAGAAAATTGAGAAACGGGTGAGAATGGCAAAACAAATGACACATAACAAAAATAACTTAAAACCTCTCAAGCAAGTAATGGAACAATGGCACAAGCTGCTTTACCAAATGTGGACCCTAATTTTTGCAAAAATGTCACCCTCCAATCAATTCCTCTAGAAAGGAACCCTAAGGGGTTGGCCCAAGTGGTGGAGGCCTTGGTCTTGAGGTATCATCCCCTTCAAGGTCCAAGGTTCAACACCTTATGGGTGCAAACAATCATTTGGGGCAACACCCCTTGGTGAAAGCCAGCGATTTAACCAGTTCTGTATAGAGAAACTTCTGAGAGTGCAGTGCACGGGACCAGAGTTTACTCTGCAGGGGTGGGTCCGAAGGGTTCAACCTTGGAGAGGTTCCCAGACAAAAAAAAAAAAAAAAAAAAAAATTCCCTCTAGAAAGGAAACAAAATGAACAAGCATACTCGATGTGTTAAATTCAATATTAGCAAATATCCATTAAAAAAATAAAAAATTGCGTATGCTTGTTTCTTACAGAGAACTTGCATGACCGATTTTTAAATTAAAGAAACTCATCTGTTAAAATCTAGATGCATAGGCCACCAAAAACTCGTGATTTTAATGTATTAGAGTTCTTCCTTATCATTTATTTGAGATAATACTGGCCATTTTGTTTATTTTTTATTTTCTATCCTCAAGACAAATATATTATTAAACAACCCAAAATACAAAACAGTTTTATAAATCTATCTTCTCTCCTTGTTGTACAAATATTTTAACAAAACAGGTGCTTAGCTTTTACAGGGGTGAAAAGCTAACTTATGTTTAAAAATAAAAGATTAGGGTGACAATGTGGCCATCCCTGTGCTGTTCAGGGTGGCTACACGGCTACTGCAGCTGACTTTTTAATTCATAATTTTTTAATTTAGGGCTCTACATCTGTTTGGCTTTCTCAATAAGAACGTGCACTATATATAAAACATTTTCTCAAATGTGGACCCCACCAAAAAACTCGTCTAAAATTAATTTTTAACTTTATGTCACATCAAGACACTTTTTTAAACAAAAAACAAAAAATACCCATCAAAACACATTAACAAACATAACCCTAGTTTCAACCACATGTTAACATACTGAAGCTGGAAGGTAAATTGTTACCATTAGACTTGTTCCATTAAGTATTGACACCAACATCAAATCAATGTAAAATCATAAGATATAGTGGCAACATATCAATAATCTAAGCACTGATACCAACAAGATAACGGGTGCTATATTATACAGATACAATGATTCAAAAATCCATGAAAAACTAGGATACGTAATGGTTAGGACACATGTATTATTATTTTTATTTAGAAGACCAAGCACCAAAAGGATAAAGAAAATATCTACGACTAATATTTGAACAATAATAAATAGGACCAAAAAAAAAAAACATATTAGAGTCTAAAATAAGTATCATCTATGTCCAGCATTTATAAATACCCTCAAATTCATGAATATTCCTAAAATAATATTAATCAATTCACCACTTGATCTTTCAAATGTTTAAAAATAAAGCATTCAGCTCCTTCTTTCCAATATTTGATCCCAAAGCATTTAAAAATAACATTTAGAACCACGTTTTTTATTAAAAAAAAATTGTTTTGATCCCAATTGTCTTTCGCCATATTGTCAAAGTATGCTGTTGTGCTCCAAAGCATCCGACTTGAATTTAATCTTTTTTTCTTTTTTTTTTCTTTTTTTTTTTTTTTTTTAAAAAAAATTCATCAAATATGTACCATGACTGAGTTGTATCCGTGAATGAGCCATGTCAAATAGACTTCAGGATTTCTAAACATTCGTGCTTCCTAGTTGATTGTTAAGCAATTCTATTCATTGAACAGTAACTTATTCATACATAAGGAATATAAACGACCCATCAAATTAGGTGATGTTAATGAACTTTGCACGTTGTGGACAAAATAAACTACCAATAACATAATTATCATTAGTTTTCAAAAGTGAATATATATATATAAATGCACTTACATCCCAGCATTCTTAGCTGCTTGAACTCCAGATGGCGCATCTTCAAACACAACAATTTTATGTGGATCTACAGGGCCACCCTGTGGAGCCACAAATTTATCATGAGCCATTACATTGTAATTCATGGGTATAATTTTTTTTTTTTTTTTTTTTTTTTTATAAAAACAAAAAAAAAAAAACAAAAAACAAATTTCTAGGGTAATCAAAGAACATAACTAACAATAATTTCCAGTAGAGAATACTGTTAACAATCAAAGTCAGAAAGGAAGATTTGCAAGATGATTATACCTCAAATCTCTTGGCAGCAGCAAGGAATATATCTGGTGATGGTTTGCCCTGTTTAACTTCTGGATCATCACCAAGAACAACATGATGCATCAATGAAAAAAGTTCACCATGTTGTTGTGTTTTCAATTCAAAATGCCGCCTGTGAGAACTGTAAGGTACATTCTCAAATGAGTAATGCTTCTGAAATTCCATAAATTTTGCATCAAATCTAAAATAAATTGGAAATGTGCTGCAACAAGAACTAGTCCAAATCTCTTTCTGAAAAAAAAAAAAGAAAAAAAATACAAAAAAGAAAAGCAATTAAAACACATTAAATGTGAGAAAGATGAATAAACTGTACCCTGTTGCCAAGCAAATTGGTATTCCCTTTGCATGAAGATGTCTGATCAAGCGGCTAGCCCCTACACATATATCAAACCTTTCAGCACACATTTGGGTAGTCTACATAAATTTGAAGATTGTTGCTAAAGCTACTGGTTGATGTCACCAATAACAATTTAACCATTATATCACACCCCTGATACTTTTCATTTGTTAATGTGTTATTAACAGCTACAGCACACCAAATCTTGTAGTGTCTTGTCAAATCACTTCATCTTGTCTTTCATTTTATTGAAGATTAGAATCACCATAGAAGATGGAATGATAACTTTTACCCTGAAAACAATATGATAATTAACCATGTTGGAAAATCATCAGCACCTTTGATCCTTAAATTTATCAACACCCCAAAGAAAATCAATACAACCAAGGAAATAGTACAATATTGTCCACGAACTATTCATTTAGAGAGCCGTTCCATCTATGAAGTCCTTGACTCTTTAGAACCCCAACACCAGACACTCATCCCATTGGTTAACATATACTTCCTAACACATTTCTCTTCTCTTGATCATAAGGCAATACTAATGATTTTGACCACAAGAGAGTGAGGGAAGAAACTATGCAAAAATATTTTTTTTTTGATAAGTGAAACTATGCAAAAATAATCAAAGAGCACTCCCATCACTTCCGTCATCCCATTACCAAAGATCTAAGCATCTGTTTTGGTTTAGTTCAGGGGCAAACAAAAAAAGAAGAAGCAATTTTGGGCTTAGACTCATATCACTAACATTGTTTGGTTTACAACTAGAGAGTAAAAGAAGTGAAATATTAAAATTCGTCTTCTTTTCAATTGTTTGGGTAGTAAATGAGAAGGGAAAAGGAGAGAATAAAATAATCCCAAACTTTCCTCTGACATCCACCAAAATATCTTCTTCAATGTAATAGAGATTTGGAGAGAGAATTGGTTGCAAGAAAAAAAGTCACAAAAAATATTATTTTTTTCTCTTTATTTTCCGCCCATTTTCTACAAAAAAATGGTAGTTGTCTCTGGACAAGTCTTACGGGGAATCAGACGAGGCTTGTATTTTTGTTCTCATAATCTATATAGCAAAATTAATATCACCAAATATTAGTATGAATAAGATAATATAGTGCTGTTTAAACTTGTGGTTTTTGTTTCCTAGATGATCCAATTTAACAGGAAAACAATGATAACCTTTTATCACAGTGCACTTATTAAGCTCTCTTGCAATATCCTTAAAAATAAACTAGAGAACATCCTAGCATGTACATTAACTTAACTATCTCCTCCTTAAGTATCATAAGAAAATATATTTTCTAATTCTTTGAAGCATGTTATATTCTAAAAGGTAATACCTGGCATGAGCTCGCTATTTGGAAACAACTTCTGCAGCATGGCCTCTCTTTCTACAAGAAAGTCCTCAGCAGTAAGAGAATCACTGATTCCAGTCTCTTCAACAAAGACCCGTGCAGCTTCTATTGCTTTCTTTCCCATCATTTTTGCCTTCAGGGACCAATCAAAAGGTATATTGTATCTAGCAAGTATAATTTCCTGGACTTCAGTATAGTACTTCTCGGTGTCTGCAGCAATATTTTCATCAAAATCTTAGTTTCTTTCCAGCACTTTGGCTTAAAGTACAAGTCCCCAACCTATCAATTTTATTTCAATTTTGCAAAACAACAAGGGCAGCAGCAGCAGAAGCAGGAAAATTATTTTGACAATGTTAAAATTAAAGTGCAAAGCTGGCTCTCAAATGATAGAGCTTCACCAGCGTAACTGCTCAACCCATTAGGACTATTTTGGACCAAACACCAAAAAAGTAGGACTTTGTTAGGTACATCTTTGCAGTCTCTATGGCCAGAGTCAGCCATTGGCTTTGTTTGATAAAACTTTTTCTTTCTCCCTTTTGTTTTCTCAACCCAAAACATGAAACACTCAACTATTTTCACTTTTATATCACATCAGGACACTTTTCCAAACAAGAATACCCTCTATAAAGCATTAACAAATGGATCCAATTTGTTTTCTGTTGCTAAGAGAAATGCTAAAAACACTCCTACTTCCGCACTCCCAAATGCACATTTTCTGATGGACAGTGAACATTATCATTGGATCAAACGTGATCCATCCATAATCTAATGGTGATTTTTACTGTCATGTCAGGGACTAGGCACTTGGAGTGTGGGAGTGGGAGTGAGAGTGTAGCATTTCTCATGTTGCTAAACATTGGGTAGACAACAAAACTTGAGGGTAAGGGCCAAAACAGCAGATACTCCGCATATCCACACCGTTAACCTCCAACTCTGACCACAATATTCACAATCAGCAAATAGCGCTCATAAGTAGCAAAATATTTAGGAGAAGACGTTTATGTCCAGCATGAAATTTCTCACTCGTTTGCAAAATTTATGTAACAAATTCAAATAGATTAGGATAGCCATACGAACTATCTGGGTAATTCTAGCTTAAAACAACAGCCGCTTGAACCAAGCAGTATCAGCAATAAAATTCTGGCTCAAATTCAAGAGATCTGAACACGGAACTCAACAACAAATTAAGAAGGAATTGAATGAAAGAGGAAAGAGAGCAATGGGTAAGCGTTTGATAAAATTACCGAGAAGAAGACCGTCCATGTCGAAGATGACGTGAGTGACGAGTCCTTTGCCTGAAACGCCTCCGGAGGAATCGGCCATTGAGAAATAGCTGCGTGAGCTTTCGCTTTCTTGTGATAAATCAGCTGGTATTGGAGGACTGCATTGCAAAGGAGTTAAAGGAAGAGGTAAAAAAAGTTTTCCTCAAATTGGATGGGATGCACGTGTCTTCTCCCAATTTTCCCTCTTTTCGAACACCATGTAAAGGAAAAACAAAATTAAAGAAATGAAACCAGATTATAAGAGCCCGTTTGAGATTGTGGTATTAATAAGTACGATATTTAAAATTGTGTTTTTGAAATCGCTATTTTTAAAATCGTAAAGATGTTTGGTAAAATATGTTAAAAAATACAGTTTTTATCAAATATTTGTTATGCAAAATTATGGTTTTAATTTAAATTCATGTTTTTTCAAATAAGTATCCCCTAGCCTGTTTATATAAATCGCAGATTTTTTTATTTTTTATTTTAAATTAAGTATTTTTTAAATTGCAATGTCAAACGCCTTATGTTTTGCAATATCTTTTAAAAACTCAGATTATTCTTACAAAATCGCAATTTCAAACGCATTCTAATACCATTTCTTAATAATCATCCAAAAGAAAATTGACCATTTTCTTATTTATATTGGGCCAAATTAAGGATTTTCCTTTTAGAGCACTAGCAGTACATGTCCTATATGCCATTCACTTTTTTATGTTTAGGAAAAATTTCAAAAAATCACAAAAACCTACTCACATCAATTTCAAAAAAAAAAAAATCACAAAAATTTACTCGCATTAAATTCCCTACATTTAACCAACCCTCCCTCAAGCGTTGCTACAATGTCTCCTAATGTGTAATGTAACATCCCCAACCCGTTAAGACTAAGTTTGTCTCTTTTCCTCTTTTACAACATTTTTTTTTTTCAATTGATACTAAAGAAACTTGCCGCTACATCTAATGGGTAGACATACTATAGATCACAACCTATCTTTCATCTTAAAAAATCCATCTTTATCAACAACTTGGCCACACTACTAAAATCCTTCTAATTAATCACACTAAGCTGATTTTTTTTTTTTTTTTTACGCATGCTAACATAACAACAACATTGACCATTAGAAAACAAATGCTCCATCATCCACACCCAAAAGGAGGGAAGGTGGAGGAGGTGGACACGAATAAGGATGGGGTCGGATGGGGTGAATAGTTACGAGTTAAAATCCTAATCAATCTTTACAAACCTCTTTCACGTGGGCAAATGTTGAAATTTGATGGAAAGTTGATGTTGATTGGATTTAAGTTTAAACGATTGCCAAAGTTCTGCTTCCATTGTGGAGTGATTTACCATGGAGTAGAGGGCTGTTTGAAAAGGAGTACACTGAGAAACCATGAGATCACCCAATTTGGCCCCTGGTTGAGAGCTAATTCCACTACAAACTCAAAGTTCAGAAGAACGGCAAAGACGTAATGGCTATTATGGAAGAAAGGATCGGGACCGAAAAAGGAGGGCCACGAACTCCGACAAGGAAGAACTGGTTGGAGATGGATTCTAGGGAAGCCAGCCATCACAAGCAGGAGAGGGGGAGAACGGGATATCAGGCGCAAATCGGGGACATAATGATGGGACTTTCCATGTGGACTTTCAGGATGAACAAGAAAGAAATTTCGTAGGAGTTATGAGAGACCATTTTGAAAACCAGTCAACCCCATTTACTGCTCCGTGCAATAAGTCTAAGGATGGAAAGAATCTTGGGGGTGTGAAAATAGGTGTGGGGGCAGAAATTTTCCCAAATGAGGAATTGCAGTTGTCTCAAGCTGGTTCTAAGGCGACCGGTTACGGAGAGAAAATGGAGAATTTATTTCAACTACCCATGGCATTTAAAGGGATGATAGATGCTTTCCATACAGTTGAGTGCGTGGGAAACAGAAAGGGGAACCAAAATGGAAAGTCAAAAGGGATGCAAAAGGAAAAATAAAAATTTGAGGATTTGGAGACGAATGCTTTGTCCCAGCTGTCACCAGGTGTGATAAGACGCAATGAAGGTAATAAAAGGCGGAAAAACTCAAAGCAAAATTTGGGCCCTTTGGGCCAATGTGGTACTGGGGGACCTTTTTCTAGCTCTAGAGGATCCAATTACACAAGCCCAATGTTTGCTGATGTGGCTAAGACAATGAGAGAAAAGCAAGAAGAAATAAAGGGCGACACGATGCAGAGGGATGGAAGATCAGGGAAGGCCTTAGCTACGTGGAAGAGAAAACAACAAGATGAACCAATTGGGGCACAAGATGGACTGGAATGCTTAGAGGACGGTGCTAGGAAAAAGAGGGGTACAGGCGGGGCGGGTAAAAACACAGGACTGTTGACGGAAGACAAAGATGGCTCGGGAATGGCGGAGGCTGTTTTACAACCCCGCCGATAGGGTTGTAAACCCGGTCCCGGTTTCCCGGTTATTGGCTAAAACCGAAAACTAGAACCAGGGTACCCGATTTTTCATTTTTAAAAATCGAAACCGGAACCGGGTACCCCGGTTAACCGATTATACATTAACTGGCCGGTTCCGGTTGGTACCTGGTTATCCGGACTGGGAAACCAGGTTTTAAAATTTTTTATGTTTTAGGCTAAATCTTATATAAATTTTAAACTTTAACAAACTAACACAGCTAAAAAGCCAGCTAGCTTGCACATGGGCCTGCATATGAGCTTGTACCAAGTTGTGCATTAGCTTGCATCTAACCCATCTTATTTATAGATAATAAATGTTGAGTGGTTGCTTTAGCTAAGCAATGTAGGATAACTAGTTTTGTGGGAAAACTAGGGAGAATTTTGCTCTGCACAGACTGAGGACAAGCCACTGCCCACTGGCTGGGTTGAGCTTGTTTTAGTTGCTAAAATCCATCCCAAATGAGAGCTTTCTTGGTGTCATTATTTTCTACATTTTCTGTATATCAAACATTTTGTAGGTGAAGCCATGCTTGGTGTAGAGGAAATAGCAAACCACATTTTACAGAGCTGGGAAGCAGCAAGTGGGATGAAGCGTCGCTGACTTCCCTTTCTGGAAGTTGCTTCAGCTTATCATCATAGACCAAGATTTTCTCCAATGAAAGCAAATTCACCTTAAAGAATAACACTTCCATGGAATTTTGTATTTATTGACAAAATAAAGAATAGTTGGAAACTTAGCACCATAAGAATCAACTTTGTAGCTGTTCTTGAATAGTTGGAAAGCTTCAATCAGTTGGAGAGGGAGGATATCAGGGATAAGACCAAATTGATTACACCATCTGGCGAATCAGAGGGGAAAGATACCGGTAAAATTCTTGTCAAAATTAACAAACCAAGAATGATCAAAGACAGAGGTTTGATAAAGTAAGAATTTGAACCAGGCATCGACATAATCATAATAGGTACAAGGAATCGAAAATCCGTTAAGGGATTTTGCGACAGAAGGATGGTTACCCCATTCCTTTTCAGATATAATCCGTTTGAAATAGACACTATGGTAGAGTATCTTATTTGGATTAATCCTATCAGGAATAGATTTGAATGAGACAGAATCAGTCTGCTTTAAGACAGCAGAATAGAAAGCCAAATTTTTCTGAGGATGTTCAGGAATCCAATGAAAATTTGGAGGGAAATAGGAGAAGGCAATATCTCCAGCAGATTTAGAAGAAGCAGAACGATTTAGTTCGACAAAGAACAAGTTCTGGAAATAAGGAAGAGTTATGTAGTCAGACTTAAAGGCAGACGTTTTATCATACCTTATGAAGGGATTTCTGGGTTTATTAGAAAAGGGATCGTAGGAGGAGGCAAGCGTACTTGAGTACGTCATTTGGGAATCATAAGAAGGAGCAAATGGAGCAAATCTGTTAGTTATGACAACAGATGAAATTGGCAGGGAAGATTCTGACTTTATAGTCAGGGCTTTTGAAACAAGTTTTTCTTTATCTTTTTTGATGGCCATGGTGGCACTGCAAAATTTCAAAAGGAAAATAAATAAAATCAAAAAGGTAAAAACCTTTATAAAATATATGCAAAATAACGTCAAAATTATTTTTTGCAAAGTAGAAACAATAATATGCGCCATGTGCTGGGGATAGGTATAATCAAAGAATTCTGGGTAAACACAACTGTCAGGGGGGTGTTTAGGCAAGACAAAATTCTAATAGTAATAGGGTCCTCATCTGTTTCTAGATCTAAGGACTGCCTAAACTTAATATCCATCCCATTGACATCAATTTCAAATTTAGAAGCAAAAGGTATTTGGATATTAACATCAAATTTAACAGTTAAAACACCAATTTCGTTAACAGAAAATGGATAAAGTAAAGCAAGAAAAGGCATACCAAGAATTACCCTTTCACCCATGTTTTTGACAAGCACAGTAGGAATATGAAAATGAATATTATCAAAACAGACATATGCATTTTTTAATTCAAAATCAATGTGCAATTTGCTACCACTGGCTGAGTGCAACCGTTGTGTGGATTTTTCAAAATATTTGCTAGGAATGAATCCTTCTTGAATGCAATTTAAATCAGAACTGGAATCAATCAAAGCAAAAACATCAAAAGCATAATCAGGAGAAATGGTAATTCTGACATTTGAATACCATCTCGGAGGAACAAATTTACTGATCATACTGACAATCTTAACTTCATTGGACAGAGATTTATGACTAGATTCATCATCATGCTCAGAAGTAGTTTCGTTATCAGAAATACTTCCAGGAAAACATTGTTTAAGATTTAAAAGCAAAAGCTTTTGTTGTAAATCTTTGTTTTCAGAATTAACATCTTGCAAAGCAATTTGCAAGTTGACAATATCTTTCTTGATGATACTAATCTCATGCTGCAAGTCTGAGATAGTAACTACCTTGGATTTTTGTTTTGAAAATCGTTTTAAGGTATCTTCAAGAGATATGGAGCCAACAGGTTTTTCAACAACATCTTTGGTCATGAGTTTCTTAAGTTTTTTAAGATACTCTTCTTTCAAATCAGGGTTTTCAATTTTTGAAATCAAGGTAAGAAGCAAATCTTCTTGTTCTTCTGATTTCGTTAAAACAGAGCAGGTTTTTGAATTGCAGCAGGCATCGGTACAACTGATTTGATAACAATTTTCAGAGATTTCTGAGGTAGATCGATATTCAGAATCAGAGGATTCTAGAGGATCATTATCAGAAGAATAATCTGAAAAAGCATTGTTTTGAAAAATTCTAAAGATTTTTTGCTTATCATCGTCATTGATGTTTAAAGCATTAATCTCTTTTTTAATCTTTTTGGGAGGCTTTGGGCACTTGTCAGCATAGTGTCCTGTTTCTCCACAATTGAAACATTTATTTTTTGAAAAATATTTTTCAAATTTAGATTCTTTACTCCGTTTAGGAGGAGGTTTAGAAAATTTAGGTTTATTAAATTTTCTTCTCTTGTTATTATTGTAATATGGAGAGGGCGATTTCATGAGAGCTTTAGATTTCTTCCTATGCGCTTTGGAGGGAGCCATAGGAGGTAATCCAAACTGTTCACAGAAATTTCCCATTTCATACTTAGCTTTCTTGGCGTTTTTAAGCTGCTGTCTGATCATCTTTTGATCGATGCACATCTTAATGCCAAGTTTTTTGACAGTTGAAAACAAATCACCATAAGTTAAGTTTTCAAAATCGATGAGACCAGTGTCAGTACTGATCAATTCATCTTTGACTTTGTGAGCAAATAATGAAGGCAATCCGTCAATAAACTTTTCTTTCCAATAAGGTTTTTGACTATCAGGTCTAACCATGATACGGGAAAGAAAAACATCTTGATACCATCTATAGTCAGACATAGTAGGGCATCGAAGATTGTTTAAATAATCAGAAATACGGGAAGTGATATTGGAAGGAGTTCCTACAAAATGTTTGATAATTGTATAAATCAAGGAGTTAACACCATCAGGTTCACCCATACCAATTTTCTCATCGAAAATGGGCAATCCTTCTTCATCATTCTTTACTGCTTTCCTAATCTGATCTCTTCGATCTTCAGTGAGATATATATATATATATATATATATATATATATATATATATATATGCACCCGGTTTCCAGGTTCCCCAGTTTCTCGGTTCCGGTTCTGATTTTTCAATTTTTTTTTTTTACACCCCTACCCGCCGATCGCAATGAATATCCTAAGTTGGAACTGGAAGGGGCTTAGGAGCCCTCCTTGGACAGTTGGCGACCTACGCCGAATGGTGGAGGAAAAGAAACCCACAATGGTTTTCTTGATGGAAACCAAATTACTGACAGACAAGATGGAGATAATTCGGTGCAAACTTGGTTTTTCCAGTATGATTGTAGTGGACTATGTTGAAAAAAGTGGTGGCTTGGCACTATTATGGAAGGAGACGGCTGAGGTTGAAGTCCAAAACTTTAGTAAGAGACATATTAATGCTATTGTCCGTTACCCTCTGACAGGGATACCACGAAAGTTTAGTGGTTTTTTTGGCCACCCGAATCCTACGAAACGACATGAGGCATGGACATTATTAAAAGATTTAGCCCAAACCCAACTTGAACCATGGTGTGAATTAGAGAGTTCAATGAAGTTCTCATAGATTCAGAAAAATGGGGTGGAAACTGCAGGTCACGGCATCTAATGGAGGCTTTTTGGCATGTATTGGATGATTGTGAACTCATTGACTTGGGTTTTCAGGGACCCAAATATACATCGGCCAATTTGAGGGAGGGCGGAGCTTTCATCAAGTAGAGATTAGACAGGGGAGTGACAAACCAGAGCTGGCGAGAATTGTTCCCAGAAGCAACGATTTTCGTAGAGGCAGCAGTAGCTTCGGACCACTCTCCGTTAACACTGTGCATGGATGGGAGGCAAAGACGAAGAAACAGACGAGCTTATTTCAGGTATGAGGCTTGTTGGGCGCTTGAGGACAATTATCAGAAAGTGATTTCAAGGGCATGGCAGCAACTTTCTACCGATACTGATCATTGGGCACGTTTGGGAGCAAAATTGTCATGTTGTAAACAAAGCTTAATTCAGTGGCGAGGTTCTAAGCAACAGCCCTCACGAAGGAAGATGCAAAACATGAGGGCTCGTTGACAACAGTGCAAGGAGAGGAAGGGATGCTCGAAGCTGAGGAGATGCAAACTCTCCAGTCATAACTTCAAGTGCTGTTGGACCAGAAGGATCTCCAATGGCGTCGACGGGCAAGATTGGCTGAAATTTGGTGATTGTAACACCAAATTTTACCACGCTTGTGCAAACACCAAACGACAAAGTAACCACATAATGATGATACATGATGTACATGGACTAAAGTGGGAATCCTTTGAAGGAGTCAGGAAAGCCTTTGTCAAGTACTTCTCGAATCTCTTCACTGTGCGACCGGCTAATGACATGGAACCATGTTTGAGGTGCCTGTCCTGGTGTGTAACTGAGAAGATGAACGCTAAAATTCTAAAGGATTTCAATATGGAAGAGGTCCAAGCTGCCCTTTGACAAATGGCACCGCTAAAAGCACTGAGCCCGAACGGGCTAAATGCTTGTTTCTACCAAACAAATTGGACCACTTTGGGTGATGTGGTGTGTAATTCTGTTTTGTCAATTTTAAAATTTGAAGTTATGCCCGTGGAGTTGAACCTAACTCATATAGCACTTATTCCAAAAAAGAAAAATCCTTCGAGTGTTATGGAGTTCCACTCGATAAGTTTGTGCAATGTTTTGTACAAGCTCATCCCTAATACACTTGCTAATAGGCTTAAAAAGGTCCTCACCCACATTATTTCCCCATCACAAAGTGCTTTTATCTTGGGGCGCTTGATATGGACAACATTTTGGCCGCCTATGAGATGCTTCACATTATGCATACGGGGATGAGGGGAAATAAAGGGTTCGTGGTGGTTAAATTAGACATGAGTAAAGCTTATGATCGAGTGGAGTGAAGATTCTTGGAGGCGGTAATGGAGTGTACGGGGTTTGCACAAAGGTGGATCCGTCTCATTATAATGTGTGTTTCTTCAGTACCATATGCGGTGCTTGTTAATGGAGAACCATGTGGACACATCACACCATCCAGGGGTATTAGGCAAGGGGATCCTATTACCCCTACCTTTTTCTCCTATGTGCGGAAGCTTTAAGTGCTATGATATCTCATGCTAATTATAATGGTGAACTAACAGGGGTACCTACTTCTAAAAGGTGCCCCTGTATTAGTCACTTTTTTTTCGCAGATGATAGTCTGTTATTCTACAGGACTAAGGGTACAAGCAGGCTTCGGGGCAACAAGACCTCAATTTTCTTTAGCCGTAATTCAACGAGTACGGATAAGGAAAGTATTATGGCATTGGCGGGGATCCCTAACACACAAAGGTATAACACTTACTTTGGGTTGCCGGCCTTAGTGGGGAAGTCTAGATCGATGGATTTTAAGAATATCATTGACCAGGTATGCAAGAAGCTAAAAAACTGGAAATTGAAATGCTTATCTCAACCAGGGAATGAGATATTACTTAAGGCTGTGATACAGGTGTGATATAGGTAATTCCGACATATTGTATGAGTGTCTTCCTCCTCCCAAAATCTCTATGCTTTGAAATTAATTCTCTCATGCAGAAATTTTGGTGGGGTCACTATGAGAATGAGGGAAAAATTCATTGGATGAGTTGGAGCAAAATGGGGATACCCAAGTCTCGTGGTAGGATGGGATTTCGAGATTTTGCTTGCTTCAATAAAGCATTGCTTGCGAACCAAGTATGGAGGATGTTGGCAAACACTAAATAGTCTAGTGGCAAGGATCATTAAAGCAAAATATCACCCAGATTGTTCTGTTCTTTAGCCTGCACGGGGAAAGACTCCATCTTTTGCTAGGAGAAGTATACAAAGCTCCTATAATTTAATTCGGGAGAGTTTGATTTGGAGGGTGGGCAATGGGGAAAAAATACGTATTTGGCAAGACAAATGGCTTCCGCTGCCATCGACTTATATGGTGTACTCTCCAGGAGTTCTACTTAACCCCATGGCCATAGTAAATGAGTTTATCGATAAGGATAGAAATGGTGGAACAAAACCTTACTTGAAAATCTTTTCTAAGTGGAAGAGGCAATGGTAATTCAATCCTTACCTATTAGCAGAACTGACCAAGCAGACACTCTTATTTGGAGGGGTACAACTAAAGGCACATTCATAGTGAGAAGTACGTACTACATGCAGAAAGAAAGGGAGACAGAGCCATGGGCAGAATGCTCCTCATAGGGGATCATGTAACGACCCCGATGGGCAAATCAATTAACTGGTAATTGACCCCATGGTTCATCTCTCAGCCCTATTCCTCGTGGAACAAGACTAAGGGATTTCAACCTTTCTGATCGAAACGAGAAAATCTCAGCGAAAAACTTTCAAAAACTATAGGAAATAGAGAGCAGTAAATTTAACATCCACACAACATGTACCAAAGTAAATATAAATCCTAATAATATAAAGATAACCATCAACGGTACCAGTCATCAGGCCGTCATCAAAATAGGATTACAAACCATAACATAATGTCATAACATTGTTCCAACAAAAGATCAACAGATCAAATCCTAGATCTACGCTTAAGTAGGGCTAACGAGATTAAAATCTCGATCATATCATCACGGACAGTTCCTCCATCCTTCCACATAGACTTCAACCAAACTGGGTCTATGTCCTAAAAAATGACCCAAATCAAGTCCTGAGCTATCACCCAAATCAGCTCCGACGGCATCGTCGTTTAGGGTAGCTAAATTGCGCAGATATTAGTAATGATATGGGAAAACATAAATAAAAAATGGGGGTAAGTCTAAGACTTAATGAATATTAACACAAATAATGCTCATGCCAGTTTAGTAATGAACTCCATTTTCATAAGGCCAGAAACAGTTCTATATGACAGTTTTTATGAAGAATGTGATATAAATATTTGATATATGCATATGATATAGAGTAACAGTCATAGTTCAACAGTATGGTCTACTCGAGATATTACCCATTCCCAGCAGGGTTGGTGCTGTCCCGATGGACCTGTAATACAATGCCAGTGCCCTAGCCATTGTACGCTACCATACATAACACTAGCAGCACGACTGAGTCCAACCTCGGATGACCCACATTGCTAATGATGTTCATTCTGTAGTAACCTAGCCATTTGGGAATGGCTACACTAGGTCACAAAACCATTGGATCCAAAGCCCACATAACACTTATACATTTGACCATAAAGCTAACATGTATAGTAAGTCCATTACCATTATACCGCACGTACCGGTGTACCATGTCATACGATGCAAATTATCTTGTCTGTATTTTACATGCACGCTTTAAGAAGTCTCACTTTCTTAACATATTCAACACAACGTTTTTCTCAAAATGCTAAACTTCATGTCTAGCCAGTATAAATGTGAGAGTTGAAAATATGCATGTTTTTGGTACACAAAATAGTCGTGCAGTGCATGATAAATAACAATGAGCATTATTTGAGTTAAAACTCACCTGGGTTGTATAATGTCTTCGAGTATTCCAAATTATCCGAGTTTTCCAATCTGTGGAAAACCTTCTATTAGTCCTATTCCTATCAAAACGACTCTAAAACAAGAAAATATGAGCTATTGGACGGCTGATTAAAATAAAGTTCCCTGTCACACTCTGGACTGTACGTCCTCTGTGATATCTTGGATTGTATGTCCGGTCATGAGACCGTACGTCCGTTTTGAGGTTTTTAGGGAGAACCTCATTTTGTCTACTCGTCCTCCTATTCTCCATAACCAAATTCTAAGGCTATCAAAGGGCTTCCTAAGGTCGCCTAACTCAAAACAACGTCTCCAAGCAAACGAAATCATGCTAAGTCAAGGCAATGCCATTCTAACAAGATTTAAAGCATAACTAAAGCTAAAGCTAAACTAACAACTCAAACAACAACTAAGACAATGTTTAAGCAGCATAACGACATAAAAACGAGCCAGGCTTAAGAGCATCACCTCTTTGAAACGAAACTTTAAGAACTTCCCTTCCGTTAGCACCAAACACTCACAATCTCACAAAACACTCACAAAATGGATTCTGGCAGCCTGGGGGGCGAGAGAGAGAGAGAGGTGTGAAAAACTGAAGGGGTAGGGCTCTACCAACTCTCCAGAAAAGCAGCGGACATCCACCAACCCTAGCGTATGTCTGGTACTATTTTCATAGTTGTCCAAAGGTTGCCTCGTACGTCCAGATATTATCCAAAGGGTATTCCAAAAAGTAGCGTACGTCCGTGTACTATTTGCAGAGCGTACGTATGATGGTCCCCCCCACGTACGTCCAAACTACAAACAGAAGCGTATGTCCACTAACCTTAGCGTACGTTCGGTCCAAAAGTCCAAATTACCCATCTAGTGTCCTTAGTGACCCAAAGCTCAAATTATCCCCCTAACTAAGCTACTTAATCTTAGTTAATTATTTGGGTCACTACAGATCATCAGAGAGTGTGGGGGGCAATATGGAAATTGTGGATTCCGGGTACAGAAAAAAAATTTCTTTGGCGGGCTTGTCACGATATACTGCCCACCTAAGAGAATTTATGACACCAAAAAAAATATCTGAACCTAGCTTGCCCCGTTTGTGGACTAGAAGAGGAGATTGCAATTCATATTCTATGGCAATGTTCCTCCGCTAGAGATGCTTGGAGTGCTGGGACACCTATTTTCCAAAAGTGCACGATCACAGCTCTTTCTTTTTTGTAACTAGTTGAAGGCATGCTTAACAGATGCAGTCCCAATGAATTCATGCAATTTGTGGGGATAGCAAGGTGAAATTGGTTGCACCGTAACGAGGTGATTCATGGAGGCCACTTTACCCATCCGAATGAAGTGGTAAAGCGAACCCTGGTATCAGTGGAAGAGTTCCAAAACGTTAGTGATTTGGGAGTCAAGGCCATCGTTCCCTAAGACAATCTTCTGATGCATCGGTGGAAGGCTCCTTCACCTAATTGGTTTATTGTCAACTAGTTGGTTGTACATGATCACATGGGGTTAGTGCATGCAGCTCACGGATTTACCAGAGAAAGTTTCTTTGATCCAATAGATGTTGAAGCCCTTGCAGCTATCTTTGATGTTCAACTATGCCGTGATTTGGATTTAAGAAAAATTCAGTTGCATGAGTTCCAACAATGGTGAATGGTGTATGTTCGATGAGAGGTAGGGCAGCCCATGAGATGGCGCGGTTTGCTATGAAACATGTTATGGGAAGGATGTGGCTCAACGAGTCACCTGAATGTATTAGGGACATTATTGTCTTTGAACAGTCAACTCTTTTGCTATGATTTCAATGAGAATGCAATATCTCTTTATTTCATTAAAAAAAAAAAAATGCTTATATATCATTTATTAGAGACACAGAAAGGAAACATGGACTCTACTTGGCCGGAATGTGGCTCCTCATTATATATATATATATATATATATATATATATATATATATATATATATATATATATATATTTTTTTTTTTTTAAAAAAAAAAAAAAAAAATATGCAGAACCTTTGCTCTGATACCATTATCTAACCACCCAGGGAAAAGTATGCAGAACCTTTGCTCTGATACCATTATGCAACCACCCAGGGAAAAGTGCTAACCACATCTGCGCTATTACCCCAAAAGGACTAGTCAATTTGGAACTTCCCTAGAATTTATTATAAAATTCAGTTTCACCTAGTAACTAGACAATGTGGGACTTATCACCCATGACTATCTTTATAAACTACCCACTCTATATGAACTTTTTCTTATTTTCCCAATATGGGATCGGGGTGTTACATGCAAGGAACCAAAAGTGGTTCCCCATACATTATTTTAATATAAACATTTATCTTTCCTCTCGCATCTTTCATCTTTTTGTTTTTAATTGAGATTGTGTTAGGATTTTGTGAAAAACGTGAGGGTAGGTAGGGAACTTGTATTTTGTAAAGAAATAATATTTTAATGGTATATGGAAAGTTAAGAAAAGATATTGTGAAATATATTTTCATAGAGAAGCAAAAAATAGTTTTGTGTCCTAAACTTAAGGAAAATCAAAGGGAAGCTGCTGCTAGTGCTCAGCAACCCAATAGCCACACAAAGTTACGACCCTAAATGTCCTATATGAATTAAATACAAGTTTATACTTGCAAGTTGAATTTAAAAAGTGAGTTTTATCCAATATTTATATCATTTAATATCATAGCCAACCACCCTGTTGAGTATGAAATCAGATGCAGCTCATCGAATATGAGTTTAAAGAAATTATGGTTTTGTTGTTGAGTCACGGAAGGGTCACTCTCTATAGAGTGGGTCTCAAATTTGCGTTAACTTCACACCCATGATTTACAGGTTGTGCTCCCCTTTATACATCTATATACTGTTCTGTCTTGTAACTAAAGAAGACAACTTCTTTCTTTACCCATTGATGTTTGGACGTATGTAGTTGTTATGTAAACAGTGATCATAGGCTATGCTGACAGCAACCTCTCCCTTACGTTGCTAAGAAGAGGAAAAAACCCGGTGCCAAAAGTTCAAGCTTTACTCAACTTGTGTGGAGAGGGCGTTTTGCATGATGTCCCAAAAATCAAGTTGAAGTGAAGTCCCAAATATTCCCAAAAAAAAGAAAGAAAAAAAAAGGAAGGCATATGGTAGGCTGGAACAGTCATAGCATGCTTGAGACGAATGAATTGTTAGAATATATGAAAAATATAACATGAATGATAGGCTTTCAAACGAACAATTAATCCTATGACATTGGCGCTGAAGTAGGTTGAAAATCTGATGAAAAATAGTAAGTTGGTTGGGTGTCCGGGCACTTGCATTGACGCATTCTGACCTAATGGGTGATGGACTTGTTCCTTCTAAAATGGTCAATACAGTTTTCTACCTCAAAATGTGTTGGAACCTTAATTAAACCAATCATTATTCATTAGAATCCTTCAAATTTAATCCCATCCCACCTTGAAATTATATGACCAAATGATTGCTACCCAAGCTTGGGATTGAGTAGCAATTATCGGTGAAAAGGCTGGGCGGTTATTAACTGCTTTCTAACTACTAACCGTATAACTGTTAACCGCGTTTGAAGACAGCTAAGAAAAATCACTAACCACTAATCGCCTATATATAAAAAATATATTAAACGATGTTGTATGTAGTAGGGTATTATTGTATTACCATAGAAACAACGTCATTTTGATTTTTTTATTTTTATTTTATTTTGAAATTTTAGTTTTGAACTTTTTTTTTTTTAAAAAAAATTTGTTCTTTTAAAAAGCAGTTATTATGGTTATTAACTGATAACCGCCTCCAAGATGGTTAGTAGATTTTACTAACTGCTTAGGCGCTTAACAATTTTAGCCAATAACTAGTAACTGTAACCCCATTTTCACCCTGGTAGCAATAGCAAGTGATGCATTACCCAAATTAGTGGACTAACAATAGATTTTTTTTATGTGTTTTATTTGTTTCAAAAGTCTTTTTTTTTTAAAAAAAAAAAAAAAAAAAACAGGTTTTACGAAATTTAATACGATTATTACTAGAAATTAATACTTCCATACTATATTTCTTCATGATGTCTAAACATAAAATAGGAGAGTCAAATCCTGACCTTAATTTTACATGGAGATGGTCTCTCAAAATCTAATATGATGACTACCGACAAAGGCGACAATTGGATGTTGAAGATGAGTTGAACATCAAACTGAATCCCAGTTTTACGACATCCTTAAAAGAAAAGGGGCAGTCTTATCGATAAACAACACAATAATGGTTTTAGCCTTAATTAAACATTTTTTAGCTCCATGTGGGACCAAATCTAACGTGCAATTCATTATGGTCAAAATTTTATTGTCGGAAGAATCACTGATCACTCCAAATTGTCACTGTAAAGGTGAACTTTTATTTTCAAATTATTTGAAATTTCATTATAAATATTGTTGGAACATAAAAATATAGAGATTTATGGTGTATACCTTTTGTTGAGAACTTACAAACTATGATCTTTTGTAAGTGTTCTACAATACTATATGGTGACCATGCCTCTCACGTTTAAGATCGAAAGTGTAACACCCCAACTTTAAGCACATAATAGATTTACATGTTAGCCTTGAGGATGGATTAGAGGTGCAAGCTCGACTTATTGGGCTTAAGACAGCTTAGTAAAAATGGATCAAAAGCACAAGAATGAGTCAATAAAATTTTATTTGTTATTATAATTTTCAAATATTTTATTTGCTAATTTAATTTTAGATAATTACAAAAATTTAAAAGATTTCACAAGTCATGCAAATTTATGGTAATTCAATTTGTTGACAACTTCTCGTTTTCAAATTGAGTTAAAATCTAAAGCTATAAAACAACAACTGCATTATTTCTTAGAATTCAAAATTTTATTAAATCTCCTAAGGCTTAATAAAACACATGCTTGTTTACCATAACATATGCACTATTTGAAAATATCTTATCCTTATTATCTTATGTATTAACTACGTGCTTTTAAATTTAAATTCCTACAATTTATTTAAACCACCTACAACACATTCTCTCATTCACTCAAAATACACATTTTCTCTCTCATTTATCAAAACACACATACAAGCTCTCATTTACCAAAGCATGCACACGTTTTCACTTATCAAAATACACCCATACGTTCTCTCACCCAACTCAAAACCGCAGAGAAATTTCTCTCTCGAAGTTCTTGAATCCAAGTAATTATTATTGGAAACCTTTTTTTTTTTTTTTTTTTTTTGGTTCTCTTTTGTTCTTTAGATCTACGAACTAATGTAATTTTGAACATTATTCTTGTTAATCATAGAAAAGTTAAATGTATTAAACTGTACAAAAATATTCTTAATGGCCGAAGTAATTATATAGAGTTGAAATTTCTTCATGAATATATTCTTTTAGATATTTTGTGATTTTTAAATTTACATAGTATAATTGAAGTATACCGGATTTTAGAATAACATATATATATATATCTGCGTGTGTGTGGAATAAGAAGCATTTCGGTTTGTTACTTGCTATCAACAATTTTTTTTTCTAGAGAAGCATGTGATAACCGAATTGGGAATTGAAGAAATTGGAGTTTTGTTTTGTCATTCATGAACTTTTGTCATGAGACTTTGAAATCTGTAGAAAAACTTTTGTATAGTTGAGTTGTTTATTCTTTTAAATAATAATAATAATAATTATAATAAATAAATAAAATCAGTTTAAATAAAGATATATTTCTTATCTTGATCAAGCCTAGAAGCAATAATGGAATAAAATCTTACAAATGTCATAACTGTTAAGTACCAAAACAATTTTGAAATTGTAGGTCGAAGAAATAATAATGGGTATAATTGATCAAATTTTACCAAGGGTTGGGCATAGTCAAGATAGACTTATAGATAGGACCTATGTGTTTAGCCTAAGGCTGATATAGCTAAATTCTATCAGTTCAGGTGGTTAACAGAATAAACCTTTATAGATGTAGTATCAAGTAAGGGGAAGTCCTTAACTCTTTCAAAGTATTATTCATTTGCATAATTTTTATGTAAAACTTTTTACTTGTTTTATTTAAATGCTTATGTTATGTATTTATAAGCTTACAAAGATTTAAGTACATGTCACTTTAAATATTGTATAAGAAGTTTTCAAATTAAAAAAGCTATTTATTGTCACTCAAAATTTTATGGGTATATCATTTTTATTGAGGTTCATTATGAAAGGTAATTACGAATTAATTTTGGAAAGTAAAGAGAAGTTAAACCCTCCGACACCTTGCCTAAGGTTGAGTTAAGAGAAAAGAAGTAAAGGAAAAAGAAAAGAGTTTTATAATATGGGGCAAGAGTGTGGAGAAGATAATTTTGGCCCAAGAATTTAAAGAAACGCAGCACGGTACCGGCGTTAGAGATGGAAGCGCAACCCATTGAAGGATGTTGAGAAGGTGGGATTCCATAAGTTTTGCCAAGTTGAGTGCACCTTAGTTAATTGGTTGACCTAAAATGCACGTCTGTGGCCACAGGCATTGCCACGGTCATAAAGGTCGCACAACCCTAGTACACAGGGGAAACAGTGTACATGGGTCCTATTATGAGAATAACTTTATTAATTAATATTTTTGTTCATTAGATGAGTTTTTTTTTTTGTGACATGTCCACACAAGATGGGGGAGGGGAGTTCGAACTAGAGACATCTGCTTTATAAGGCGTGGTCTTCAGCCGATTGAGCTACCTCTTGGAGACCATTAGATGAGTATTAATTGTTGTTTTATTGAAATAAAAATATTTGTCTTAGATATTTCATAGAAGAAAATCACTGTTTTAGAAAACAATTTTAACTCAACTGTTTTATGGTTGATGATCTACTTACTGAGCATTTTTTTCGCTCACCGTTATTATATTTTATTTTTAGGGTATAAGCATTAAGGAATAGAAGGCCGGAATGGGGAGTTAGGAGGACCATAGACTCATGTCATGAAACATGTTTTATTTTATTTATTTACTTATTTATTATTATTATTATTTTTTAATAATAAGTGCACTAGCATGAAGTCTTCGCTATTTGGATTTTTAAACTATGTTGTTAGTTTTCTTTGCTTAGACCAAATGTTTCCGGATTTAAAATTTTAAAATTAAATTCTTCTTATGCTTATTTATTTACTTATTTTTTTTAAAAAAAAATTAACTTAGCATTTAGATAATTGCTCTAGAAAGTATTATAATAGTTTGCGTCTTTGAGAGATCAAGTTAGCAAACCTAACCTTAATGGGTTAGGGGCGTTACAATTAAGGTTAGGTTAGGTTTGCTAACTTGATCTCTCAAAGACGCAAACTATTATAAGGATTTCCCGAGCAATTATCTAAATGCTTAGTTAATTTAATTAAATAAATAAGCATAAGAAGAATTTAATATTAAATTTTAAATGCGAAAACATTTGGTCTAAACAAAAACAACATAGTTTAAAAATTCAAATAGAGAAGACTCCGTGCTAGAAAAACATATTTCATGACATGAGTCTATGATCCTCCTAGCTCCCCATTCCGGCCTTCTATTCCTTCATGCTTACACTTAAAATAAAATATAATATAATAAGAGTCAGCGAAAAAAAAATGCTCGATAAGTAGATCCTCAGCCATAAAACAATTGATCATTTAAAATAGTTTTCTAAAACACTAATTTTCTTCTATAAAATCTCTAAGACAAAAATATTTTTCTTTCAATAGAACAACAATTAATACTCATCTAATGAACAAAAATCATTAATTAATAAAGTTGTTCTCATAATAGGGCCAATGTAGACTGTTACTCCTGTGTACTAGGGTTGCGCACTATTTATGACTGTGGCAGCTCCTGTGGCCGCAGACGTACCTTCTGGGCCAACCAATTAACTAAGGTGCACTCAGCTTAGCAAAATTGATGGATCCCACATTCTCAACATCCTTCGATGGGTTGCACTTCCATCTCTAGCGCCGGTTTCTCTGAATTCTTGGGCCAAAATTATCTCATTCACACTCTTGCCCCATATTATAAAACTCTTTTCCTTTTCCTTTACTTGTTTTCTCTTAATTCAACCTTGGGCAAGGTTTTGGAGGGTTTAACTTCTCTTTACTTTCCAAAATTAATTCGGAATTATCTTTCATAATGAACCGCAATAAAAATGATATACCCTTAAAATTTTGAGTGACAATAAATAGCTTCTCTAATTTGAAAACTTCTTATACAATATTTAAAGTGACATGTAATTTAATGTAAATCTTTGTAAGCTTATAGTTACATAACGTAAGCATTTATTTAACATAAAAATTTATGCAAAGGAATAATACTTTGAAAGAGTTAAGGATTACCCCTTACTAGCAACTATAAAGGCTTATTCATACTGTTAACTATCTGAACTGATAGAATTTAATTATATCAGCCGTAGGCTAAATACATAGGTCCTATTTATAAGTCTATTTTGACTATGCCCGACCCTTAGTAAAATTGGATCAATTATACCCCATTATTATTTACTAGACCCATTTTCGTAATTGTTTTGGTACTTAACAGTGATGACATTTGTAAGATTTTTGTTCCTATGCAAAAGTTTTTCTACAGATTTCACAGTCTCATGACAAAAGTCCCCTTTTTCCAGACTACTACTACGTACGGATGCTATAGGTGATTAGGTGTAGTTCACAAATGACAAAACAAAACTCCTATTTCTTCAATTCCCAATTCGGTCATCACATGCTTTTCTAGAAAAAATAAAAAAATAATAAAAAAAAATTGTTGATTGCAAGTAACCAACCGAAATGCTTCGTGTGTGTATATATATATATATATAAAACATTTTTTCATAAATCTAATATACTCCAATTATACTAACTATGTAAGTTTAAAAATCACAAAATATCTAATAGAGTATGTTGATGAAAAAAATTTCAACTCTATATAATTGCTTTGGCCATTAAGAATATTTTTGTACAGTTTAATACATATAACTTTTCTATGATCAACAAGAATAATGTTCAAAATTACAATAGTTGGTAGATCTAAAGAACAAAAGAAAATAAAAGTTTCCAACAATACTTACTTGGATTCAAGAACTTTGAAAGATAAATTTTCTTGCGGTTTTGGGTTGGGTGAGAGAACGTATGGGTGTATTTTGATAAGTGAAGGAGAACGTGTGCTTTGGTAAATGAGAGAGCTTGTACGTGTGTTTTGATAAGTGAGAGAGAAAACGTGTATTTATTGTAGGTGGTTTAATTCATTAAGATAACTTCTAGGAATTTAAATTTAAAAGCATGTAGTTAATACATAAGATATTTTCAAATAGTGCATGTGTTTTGATAAACAAACGTGTGTTTTATTAAGCCTTGGAGATTTAATAAAATTTTGAATTCCAAGAGATTATGCAGTTTTTGTTTTATAGCTTTAGATTTAAACTCAATTTTAAAAAGAGAAGTTGTCAACAAATTGCATTACCGTAAATTTGCATGATTTGTGAAATCTTATAAATTTTTGTAATTATCTAAAATTAAATTAGCAAATAAGATATTGCGGTAACTTCACTTTAGACCCCTGAACTACCACGTAATTTGATAAGCCCCCTTCAAACTTCAAAACCTCTCAATTTGGATCCATGAACTTTCAATTGCAGTCAATTTGAACTCTTCCGTTAGATTTTAAACATTAAAAGTGAGGCAATAACGCTTATAACCCTGACTTTTTCATAAAATTTTGGGAAAACTTCACTTTGACCCCCTGAACTTCCACCCGATTTTACAAACACCCCATGAACTTCCAAATCTTTCATTTTGGACCCCTGAACTTCCATTTACTCTCAAATAGGACCCTTTTCATCTATCTGAATCGTTAAGATCTAATAGAATGCTTATCACGTGACTTTCACGTGATTGTTTACTTCTGAGTTACCTGTTTTGCCCTCACACTTACTAACCGAAATACCCTCACTCGAAAATGGACAAAATTAAATCTAAACGTTCCAAAATCGACATCACAAATTGCCAAACACTTCTAGAAGGAACTGCCCGTGGGGACCATCGTCTTCATCGCCGGCGAACCATTGTAGTTGAAGTTTGGTTGTCGATTTGCAGCGTTTTAGTTAGAAATCCCATATAAATCAGTTTGAATCCACAATAATCAAGTAAATTTCGTTATCCCTAAAATTTAGATTTAGGGTTTGTATTTGAAATTTTTTGAAATTTGTGGTTGATCAATAATTTGTGTTGGATGGTTGGGGGGTTTTGCATGTAATGCATCTGGAAGGGATTTTGTGTAGTTTTTAGTCTATAATAGTATTTATTTGAAGTGGGTCATATTCTTGTCGTTTTTTAGATTTGTTGTTTTCTGACAAGGCATTAAAAGTTGTCATATGTTTGGTCAGCTTGTCATTAGTTTTTTTTTTTTTTTTTTTTTAAAAAAAAAAAAAAAATTTTGGAAAGTTGTTGTTTTTCTGATCTAAGTGTGGTCCCCTAGCTTGGACTTGTGTTGGACACGTGATTAGCACTATGAGTTTTAATACATTGAATAAAGTGGTCAAGTGGCCCATTTCATTACTACTTTGTTTGGTTGCTGACCTTAAAAGGCACAAATGTGCTTATACATTAGTAGAGGGGTTCACTTTTTGTTGAAGTTGTTGTTTAGGGTTTATGAGTAGTGCAGTCCTTTGCTGCTATAGCCAAACGGGACCACAATGCATAATGTGTAGCATAATGTACTATGCTCTTGGGGTTTTATTTTTTTTTATTTTTTTATCACTATTTAGGGTATTACTACTTCTTAGGGTTTTTTTTTTTTTTTTTAATTTTTTTTTAATTTTTTATCATTAGGGTTTAGGTTATTACTCCTTAAACTTTGTTGGTTTGTTTGGTGGCTGCTCTGGGTACAGGGGTAAGATTGAGAATATTCTTAGTCTTTAGGGACAATTTTCTAAAAAGTTGTGTATGAATTTTAATTAAACTAAGATTAAATATATGCTTTGATTGGGTCCAGTTGTTGGCCACCAGTTACGATTGTGTTGTTTTTACTTTGTTGAAATTGTTAGTTGGGTTGTTTTTATAATAATGATTGATGAAGACAATATAGGATTATGGCAAATGTCTGCTCATTGGTATATTTATAACTTTCTCATTGTATTAATTTTTTGTGGTTGAAATTGCTTGGGGTATTTGTATTGAACCTTTGACTGTAATGAATGTGGCAAGATACGTGATGAGTACACATTGTATGATGTTTAACGTGCATTATGGGGGTACTTTTAACAGGCAATATAGGATTAATTATGTAGGGGGTGATGCTAGTAATTACCCAGACCCATATGATGGGAACAAATTGAAATTTTCTGATATAAAGGACATATGTAGAATATATGGGTATAGGTCTGGGGACATTGTTTATTACAGTGTACTAGCTTTTCCATTAGACCAAGGGTTAAGACTTTTGTCATCTGATTACAATGTAACTGAAATGGTGGCAAAACATTTAGATCACGATCTTGTAATATTGTATATAGTAACTTATGGTGTAGCAGATGATGTAGTTGATGGAGATGAAGAAAAAGATTCAGAGTACAATAGGGCATTTGTGTTTAGGAAGGATGCCTTCTAAGATTCAGTTCTTAGTGATGATACAGATTGTCTTGATTCTGATGAGGATATTACTCATCGTAACGGGGCCATTGATGAGGGGGTTGGAAATGCTGAAGAGGTTGTTGAGAAGGTAGATGTGGAAGGGGATGTTGAGGATGTTTCTGGGGAGGGTGATGCTGGGGAGGGTGGGAAAGAGAGGAAAGAGAGTGATAGTAGTGGAGACATGTATGATAGTGATAAGCTAGAGTCACCATATGTTAGTGGAGATGAGAGTAGAGTGCACTCATCCTGTAAGGATGCAACGAAAAGAATCCCTTTTGATCATACTGATATGAATAATCCGACATTGATTGTAGGGAATACATTTCATAGTGTAGTGAAATTTAGAAAAGCCGTAAAACAATACAATATTAGTAGATGGTAGGATTTGAAATTCAAGAGAAATGAAAATAAGAGGGTTGTGGTTGTCTGCAAAGATCCAAGGTGCAAGTATAGGGTACATGGGAGGCAGTTGAAGAATGAGATGACATTCCTTTTAGTATCCATAAGGCCCAAACACACTTGCACTAGGAAGTACCAAAATCACATGGTCACTTCAACTTGGATTGCTGAGTGGTGCATGGATTCTTTTAGGGAGCAGTCAAACATGCCCATAAATGTATTGCAGAAAAAGGTGAAAGCAAAATGGAATGTGGATGTCCATGTGAGTTCTTTGTATAGGGTAAGGAAAAGAGCAAGAGAAATTATTTATGGGAAACTGGATGAGCAGTACCATCGGTTGTGGGATTATTGCTCAATGGTTAAGAGCACTAATGTGGGTAGTTGTTTGATTTTGATGGTTGAGAGACCAATGCCTCAGGTGCCATGCAGATTTCAAAGGCTTTAATTTTCATTGGCAGCCATAAAGAATGGTTTTGTGGAAGGGTGTAGGCCTGTTGTAGGTCTTGATGCAAGTTTTTTAAAGGGTATTGATAAGGGCCAGATCATGGCTGCTGTGGGCAGGGATGCCAACAGCAACATGTACCCTATTGCAATGGCTGTTGTAGAGGTTGAAACAAAAGATAGTTGGACATGGTTTTTAGAGGCGCTTGTTACAGATCTTGGTCCTAGTTGACATGGATGGACTTTTATTTCGGATCAACGGAAGGTAAAATAGTTGTTATTTATTATTCATATAAATTAAATGTTTAGTGCAATGCAACTAATTATGTTTTCAACTATTGTGCAGGGCCTCATTCCAAGCCTAAAACAAGTATGTCCACAGTGCGAGCATCGTACATGTGTTAGGCACTTGTACGCTAATTTTAAAAACTCAGGTCATCAGGGTGTGCTACTGAAGGATCTTCTTTGGCAAGCTGCTACATCCTACACAAAGACAGAGTTTTATAAAGTAATGGATGAGATAAAGAGGATTAGTAAGGATGCCCATGCCTACCTAGAGAAGGTTGATCCCAAGACTTGGTGTAGGGGATAGTTTAATACAAATTGTAAGTCTGGCCTCTTACACAACAATACTTATGAGAGTTCCAATTCATGGATCAAAAAATACCGTGACCAGACAATCTTGAGCATGTTGGAAGGTATTAGATGTAAGTTGATGAGAAGGTATGTGAAGAAAAATGAGTTAATCAGTTCAATGGAGGAGGCCTTAAGGCCAAAGATTAGAAAGAAGCTAGAAAAAGAAGATGATGAAGCTAATAACTGTTGGTGTACATATGCCAGTCAGCATATGTTTGAAGTTGAGTGCATCGGGAAGAAATTTGTTGTAGATGTGGATGGTAGAACTTGTGGCTGCAAGAAATGAGATGTAACTGATATCCCATGTTCTCATGTCATTTCTGCCATTTTACATCAAGGTGGAGACCCAGCTAAATATTTGAGTGATTACTATGACAAGGAGAAGTAATACAAGTCATATGACTACACTGTCTACCTTGTGCCAAGTGAAGAGTAGTGACCTATAAGCAACCAACCAAAGATTGAGCCACCTAAGGCGAGGGCAGCTCTTGGCAGACCTAAAAAAAAAGACAAAGGGGTGCGGATGAACCAAGAAATTCTAATTCAATTAGGAAGGGGGGTAACAAAAATCAACGTGGGTACTGCATGAAGTTTGGTCACAACTAGAGGTCATGTGTTGTCAGGCAGAGACGAGAAACGAAGGTCACGTGTCAGACATTACTACAAAGATAATGCATCAACTGATTGGAATTTGGACATGGTAATGGCTTATTCATTGATAATTTTTCCTGTTTAGTGTTTACTGCTTATTGTTTAATTTACTAAATTGGTTTACATATTTTATTTATTTGTTTGTTTGTGTTTGTAGTTGGATGGATCTTCAACTGCCACTTCAACTACCCGTAGGAAAAAGGGAAGAGTGAACACACCATTAGGTTCAAGCAGGGTAGGGGGATCACAATCTGGTGATTGTTCAACAACCATAAGTCAAACACATTCACAGCCTGCATCTCATCCTGCATTTAGGCCATATTGCATCACTACATGTCTCATAGACTGCATCGCAGCCTACAACACAACCTACATTTAGGTCAGCCTCACCGAATGCATCACTGCATGTCTCACAGCTGGCATTTAGGCCATGTTCAGAGATTACATTACAGCACCAGTCACAACCTGTGGGAGTAGCAACTTCTGTCAGCTAGCATGTGAGAAATGCACATTCTGCCACCCAGCCAGTCAGAATAGCAACACATTCTGCATACAAACTGAATGTGAGTAATTCTTCATATTCTGTAAATTAAACCCCTAAAAAAAATTAGGGGCCTGATTGAATGTGATTAGTTGCAGGCATCTACCATATTTGGGAATAAGAAGAAAAGAACCCTAGGATTGGCCACAAGGGTAAGGGCAAGTGGTAGGTTAAGGGAACATGTTAGGAGTGAAAGAGAACCTACCAACAAGCAAAAGATTATTGTTGACTTGACTGGTAACCCTGTTGGGCCACCCCCAATTCCAGGTGGTAGACCAGTATGCTCTTAGGGTCATCCCAGAGCTGGTGGTATGACATTTTGTATTGCCCCACCTGAATTTGAAATACAAAAGGGAAAAGGGATAGCTGCTGACCATCCACCAGGTTTTGACTAGGGGTGGCAAAATGGGTACCCATACACGACCCGATTATGACCCGCGGGTACCCGTTACACGATTAGCCTATACCCAGACACGACCCGTTTAGCTAAACGGGTAATCGGGTTTGACACGATTATGACACGAAAATAACCGGGTAACCCGACACGACCCGTTTTACCCGTTTAAAATAACCGGGTATAAACGGGTAGACACGACCCGACACGACCCGATTACCCTAAACTATAATTTTTTTATTTTAAAAAAATTAAAATTCAAAATTGTAATAATAATACTAATACATCAATATAGTCAATGCAAAAAATTGAGTTCTAAGAGATTAAAGGCTTTAATAAAGGATAAGAAAAAAAAAAAAATTGGAAAGTGACCGTAATTGACAAATTGTACTCCAAAATAAATTACTAAACTCATAATTTCACCTAAACTTAAAAGTTAAAAGTTAAAACAAGTAAGTTCATTTATTAAAATAGTCCACTTATAATTTAGTCCCACATGTAACAAAAGTGTTAAAAAATTAATTTGAACAAAGATACAAATTCCCAGACATTTTTTTTAGCATCCAACCCTGGGCCAAGACTCAATATTTTTGAATTCCATGAGAGCCATAGAAGACCAAGACCCATATTTAATTGTGCAAATACATTTATCAAAATGTGTAATATAATAGAATAGTTATAATTTAAGTGATTTTCATTTTAGCAACGACAAGGTAAAGTACAGTAAAGTTTTTCTAAAGATCACAAATTTGCTATCCGAAACAAACAATAGCATCAATGCTTAGAGAGTTCTTCATTAGTAGACATTAGAATTTCATCTGTAATTTTATCACAGAGAGAAAGAAGAAAGTTATTATAAAATCAACATAAATCCCAAGAATCATTCCAAATCCTTATCAATGCAAATACCCAGATGAAGAATATTTAAAAAGAAAAGAAAATCCTAATAAATGCTAAAGCAATAATAATACATGCAATCGGAGATGACACACAGCTAGAATCAAGGAGAAGGAGCTGGGAACTTGTGCGTGAGCTGCTGCCGGGTCCAGAAAAAAACCAAGAAAAAAAAACCGGGTCGGCGGGTCCAGATTCCAGAAAAAAGAAAAAAAAAAAAAAAACCGGGTCTGGCGGGTCGACCCGCAGACCCGAATATTATGCGGGTCTGGCGGGTCGACCTGCCAGACCCGCACAGTAATCGTGTCTGGCGGGTCGACCCGCCAGACACGAAATTTCCGGGTCTTAATCGGGTAGACCCGATTACGACCCGAACCCGATTAGCCCAAACTCAATACCTGTTTTTTCGTGTCGTGTTCGTGTCGGATTCGCGGGTCGTGTCAAAATTGCCGGCCCTAGTTTTGACGACCATGTTAGAAGAATGGATAGGAGGAAAGATAAGTCCACCAAAATAGTGAAGGACAAAGGGAAGTAGAAAATGTAGGAACCATGAATGTTATTGTGTGAACGTGTGTTTATCTCAGTTTTTAGTGTTTTATTGATAACTACTTGTAGCTGTTTAGGGTATTTTGTAAACATTGTAATTGATGAATAGTAGATGATGGTCATGGATGCAACTTTTGGATTATAATTAAATATGTAATTTCTTAAGTAATTGTGATTATATATGTAGTATTTGCTATGATTTTGATAGTTGGATTAGCTTAGGAGTTCTTACACATTTGGTGTAAATTTTGTAGTATTTGCATTAATTTTGATAGTTAGATTAATTTTGATGGTCATGTATGTTTTGGCAACATTTATGCAACTTTTGGATTAGAATTAAATAAGTAAGGGTCTTAAGTAGTTGTGATTATATATGTAGTGTTTGCTATGATTTTGATAGTTGGATTAGCTTAGGAGTTCTTACACATTTGGTGTACATTTTGTAGTATTTGCATTGATTTTAATAGTTAGATTAATTTTGATGGTCATGTATGTTTTGGCAACATTTATGCAACTTTTGGATTAGAATTAAATAAGGAAGGGTCTTAAGTAGTTGTGATTATATATGTAGTGTTTGCTACGATTTTGATAGTTGGATTAGTTTAGTAGTTCTTACACATTTGGTGTAAATTTTGTGGATGACAATATTTAGCCAATGTTTTATTTCTCAATATGAAGGTAACACAATAGCAAGTAATAACAGAAATTGGGGTCACAATACCATAAATTTAGAGGACAAATCCATTTCAATACTAGAGTTAATTGTACCAACAAAATCTATACAAACCATTGCAAATATTACAACATAACTAAAACCTAAAAAATATTACGAAAATAGTCAATTCATACAAGTCTGATACAAATAAAGACAATAAAATGTCTATTTGAGCTGCTTAACATTAGCCTTGATGCAAGTTCATTAGAAAAACGAAAACACATCAATACAACAACAAGACACCAACAACATGCAAGTGCAACTCGAAACTTCAGCTGCATCCAACGATACTTATTCTAAACCCTTTGAAGTTTAAGTTCAAAATTAACAAAATCAACTTCAATTTTTGACTTGTACTCAGCAAGCTCAACCTTGCATTTGAAGACTTCCATTGCCCTTTCGGACTTCAACTCATTACGCCACTACATCAACATCGACATCACTCAATCATCGCACACACAAATTTCTGGTTCAACTCATTTAACAAAATTGCAACAACGATTTTTTTCATTCTACATAATTATGCAAATTAGGGTTACAAAAACTAGGGTCACAAAAATTAGGGTTTACCCAATTACTACAGAATTTTGGCATAACGGGACGAGCATAAAATTTTTGTGAAAAGATAAATTCTCAAACACATCTTACCAAATAATTAACACAAGCATAAAACATTTTTCCATGATTTTTAGTTATTGATGCAGTTTTGATAACTGTTTTGCTCCCACATTTGCAAATTTGGTAGCTCGATCGCATACCTCACCCTCGGAGTGCTCCATATTTCACCGTTGTCATCTCCCCGGTACTAGGTAGTGGGTAATTTTGCCTGTGGATGATAGAATCAACTTTCATCAGTACTGGGTATCGCCGTTGTTTGGGATTCTTCATCGTTGTGACGTCGTTGACAAGGTTGGAAGCTAGATCCTCAGGTTTGTTTCTTCGACTTCCTTCCTAATCTTTTCAAATGGATGGTTGGAACCCATTGATTTTTTTCTACAGCTTGGGTAGTGGGTCTTCGTGCTCTCTCATTCTCGGGGGTTTCTTGTACAGTGGTGTGTTTTAATATATGGTTGTAAGTGTAAGTGTAAGGGTGAGTGAGGGTGAGTGAGTGTGAGGGCAAAACGGGTAACTAAGGGGTAAACAATCACGTTAAAGTCACGTGATAGGCATTCTGTTTGATCTTATTGATTCAGATAGACGGAAGGGTCCTATTTGAGAGCTAATGGAAGTTCAGGGGTCCAAAATGAGAGATTTGGAAGTTCAAGGAGCTTTGTAAAATCGGGTGGAAGTTCAAGAGGCCAAAGTGAAGTTTCAACTAAAATTTCAAATTTACCTTAATTTCAAATTACAAATTATAAAAAAAATTTTAAAAAAAAATCACAAGGTGACCTACGTTTGGGCTATCTTGTGACCCTTTTTCTTTAAGGGTAATTTTGTCTTTTTAGGGGTTTTAAAGGGCAAAAAATTGACAAAGGGGGGGGGGGGGGGGGAGGGGTAAATTGACTGCAATTAAAAGTTTATGGTTCAAATTTAGAGGTTTTGAAGTTGGTGGGGGCCTGTCAAATCGCGTGGTAATTCAGGAGTCTAAAGTGAAGTTACCCCTAAAATATTTGAAATTATAGTTACAAATAAAATTTTGTTCACTCATTCTTGGGCTTTTGATCTATTTTTACTAAGTTGTCTTAGGCCCAACAAGTCGAGCCTGCACCTCTAACCCATCCTCAAGACTAACATGTAAATCTATTATGGGGTTAAAGTTGGGCTGTTACAGAAAGAACTCAAATGATGGTGTTTTTTTTTTTTTTTTACAAGATTAAAACATGGGAAAAATATAAAAAGCCCCCCAAACTACCACCCGTTTTCGATTTAGCCCCCTGATGTTCCAAAAGTCATAAAGCAGCCCCCCAAACTACCAAATTTTTGCATTTTGGCCACTCCTTTAGTCAAAATCGTCAGTTTGGACAGAAATTGCAAAACGACGTCGTTTCGTTACGGTAAGTTACTAGAATGCCCTTTTAAAAAAATAAAATCAATTTTAAAAAGGGTTTAGGAAACGACGTCGTTTTCACTTTAATGCCTACACACACAGCAACTTCGTTTTCACTCTCTGTGTTTTCGTGCTTGTTCGGATTTCATGGCGATGTGGCAAAGGTGGCTTGGCAAGGGAACGTACAGCACGGTGTTCTTGGTTGAACCCGGTGATCCCACGGCTCCACTGATCGCTGTTAAGACGTGCCCTCTTGAGAAGTCATTCTCCCTCCTGTTGGAGGAAAGAGTGTTGGCACAACTGTATGGTTGTCCGGATATTGTTTCCTGCCTTGGGAGTTCTGTTTAGTTTCACCATCTCTGCTTTGACTTCATCTAACTCTTTATAAATGCTTTCCATTTCTCTTGCTTTTGAATGTGGATTTCAAATTATCTAAACTCAAACTAAAAAGCCAAAACAACAAACCACAGGAAACTTACATCGCCCAGTACTTCCTACCTAGGGTAAAGCCTAACCCAAAAACACAGGAGGAACACAGAACAGGAGGCACAAATCCAGGAACAGAGCACAAGAAACAAAGGAGGAATAGGGGGAAGGAGAACGTACCCAAAACTGAAAATTGGAGAAAAAATTTCCTCTAATTTGACCCATGCCATGGGTCTCTGGTGACCCAAGGGGTCTGGCAGCCAGACCCGCGTGGGTCACGGCGACCCACGCCTCTCTCTCTCTCTCTCTCTATCTCTCAGGCAGCCACCGTTTGTCCTAGAAATATCAACAACAGCACTCAACGAAACTCTAGAGCAAACCGATCTAGTGCGGATGAATGATTTTCCAGCGAACTAACCTTCGCCAGAGGAGCCCTTAAAACCATCGGAGCCTTCGCTGGATCTGTGGAAGTTGCGGCGAGTGAGCCAGCCCCAGTGATCTTCTCTGGAGTCACAAATTTTTTCGCATCATCGGGTAAGCAAGCTTTGTTCGTTTTTGTCTGCCCATATCAATACCTGTAGCATTTTTTCTCCAGTCGTAGACGTAGCAGCTCTCTTCTTCATTTGTACGGTTGCATGGAGAAGAAAACGAAGAAACGAAGCTGCGGCGACTTCGTTTCCTAGACCCTTTTTAAAATTGATTTTTTTTTTTAACAAAAGGGAATTCTAGTAACTTCCCGTAACGAAACGACGTCGTTTTGCAATTTCCGTCCAAACTGACGGTTTTGACTAACGGAGTGGCCAAAATGCAAAAGTTTGGTAGTTTGGGGGACTACTTTATGACTTTTGGAACATCAGGGGGCTAAATCGAAAACGGCTGGTAGTTTGGGGGGCTTTTTTATATTTTTCTCATAAAACATATATGCCTACAATCTAAATGCTATTTAAGAGAGAAAGATACAAGAGAATTGAGAGAGTCGAGATTTAGAATTTTGATTTCTGAAATGATTAAATTGAATGATCCTTTAACACCCATCTAAGAACTAAGAAATACAACTCTTGGTACTAATTGGATTAACCCACATTGAGTATACAAGGGTTTAATTACTAACACTTATAATGTGTTATATACCAAATTAGCGATAAAGATAGAGTCCCTAAGTTTTGTGTATGATAGACCTAGCCTTTTTATGGCTGAATTATCTCACTTCTTCATTTTTTTTTTTCCCTCTCCTTATTTTCATTTTTTTAATATATAGTATTTCCAATTTAAAGTGGTAGAACCGTAGTAGAGTTCAAATCTTGACTTTATATTTTATATTCTATGTTAATTAAATATTTTACTCACTTATTGAAACATATATATATGGGATTGCTAGGTGCTCTTATGGTGTTCTTCTCGTGCCCTCCTCATCTTATGTGGAAATTATTTTATAAACAACAAAAATGAAAGTTGCTCTTATTTTTCTCACTTGATTTTTATAAAATAATTTTCACCTATATATATATATGCCACTTGTTCTTTTTGCAATGGGATTGGTAGTAATCGGTTCTGTCACCAGGTTATGAAAGATATCATTTTTTTTATTTTTTTTTTATCATTTGAATTTTGTTTTTCATACGAATATAAATAACCAAGGGTCAACTTGCACTCTATCAAAAAGTTGTAAAAGTCTAATAGCTGTTGTGCAAATTTATTTAACTCGCAAGTGCACGAATCGATTGTAGTTTAATGGATTGCAAGTGCGAGGTCGATCCCACAGAGAATTGTATTTTTGAAAGAGCAATTTATATCTAAACTAATTAAATCCTAATCTAGTTCCAAAAGGGTTTTGATTTTTGAGTTTTGAAAATTAAAGGATAAACATAAACTAAATAAAATAAGTAAATCTAAGGATAAAGGTACTAAGGTTTGGGAATTCACACTCACCAAATTATAACAACATACTTTATGTTCATCAATATTAATCCGAAGTTCTCACAAATTAAATCATAGATATGTTTTACTATGCTTCAAAGAATTAATCAAAATCATCCCATGTATCCATTCATTGACCAAATCACAAAAGGAATCCAAATTCAATTGAAACACCAGATGTATCCGTAGAACAAATCACAAGGGATATCCAATTTTTATGAGTTAAAAGCTAAGCAATCAATCATATGAAATTATCTCAAATCATCACATGTATCCTTGAATCACAAGAGATATCCAAGAATCATTCCACACAATTGATTAGAAGTAAAACAATTGAAATATAAAACCCAATAAAATCAAAATAATAAAAACTTACATAAAAGTATTGATGTTCTTCATCGGTGAGGCTTTATCCCCAACCTTAGTTGGGAATTTAGCTCCACATAAAAATAAAATCTAAACCTAAACCTAAACCTAAAGAAAAACTAAACAAAAGAATTTTGCTCTCTGGGATTGTGTATCTTTTCTTGAATGCAAAGAAGTCTATTTATAGGCTTAGGGAAGTCCAAGAAGCCCAAGTAAACCTAAATAATTCGGAAGTCTGTCTCCCAGTCAAAATAGAAGTCTGAAATCGGACTAGGATTCGTCCAAATTTGTGTCTCTTAATTGCGGGGCGATTTTGACATAAAACCCGTCCGAATTACGAAAATTCTATTTCACAACAAATTGTAGTATTTTGAGCTAGCTTTCTAATGCCATTTGAATCATTTCAATCCGATATTTGACCGGAGAGTTATGGTCAAAATACTAAGACGTGTGCAGAATCTGAATTTGAATCCGATCCGAAATCTTATCCAATCTGAACTTTAATCTGATTTAACCTTTTCTTGGATTTGGTTAGACTTAACCACATCATCTAGGTCTTCTCAAAGTATGTTTTCTTCCAAACTTCGCATTTTTCCCTTTAAAGCTGTAGTTTTTCTTCAATGACCTACAAAACACTAAAAACACAAAACTAACACAAAATATTAAATAACGACACAGCTAAAGGATTAACTAATGTAAATAAAGGGGTCTAAATATGCAATATTTGGCACTTATCAATAGCCACCCGCTAAGTAGGCAACTACCGCACAATTACGTGCCCACTATGTGCACTAAAAAAAAAGGGCTCTTAACGACTCCTTAATAGATGTCGTTTTTGTAAAACAACGCTTAGAGGTATCATTTACTATTCAAACGATGCCTCTGAAACTAGAGGTGTCGTTTGAACAATGCCTAACTCTGTGCACGTCATTTACTATTGACAGTTCCAATGGTGTTGTTATCGGGCACAACAATGATGAATAATATGGAATTGAAATGAGAGATTAAGAGTCAAGACACAGATTTATGTGGTTCGGCAATGTGCCTACGTCTACAGGAGAGAGTGCGGCTATATTTTACTACTCAATGATTTAGGGTTAATGAATAATATTGAATCAAAAAGAGAGAGATCAAGAAAGAGTCGAGACACTGATTTACGTAGTTCGGCAATATGCCTACGTCTACAGGAGAGAGTGCGGCTATATTTTACTATTCAATGATTTAGGATTACAACATAACATATTTATAGGAAAACCCTAATTGTAAATATTTTGAAAAACTCCACAATACCCCCCACAACTTATTTGTCCCCAGGCCTATATAAACTAATTACACCCAATGAGCCAGTAGTAGAATATGAGCCACTTGTTTCAACAATCTCCACCTTGGTGAGTATTCACATCTTTGAAGACAATCAAGTATTGGGCATCCACCTAGAACTAATAGGTTTGGGGATGCCTATTGTGACAAATACTTACCTAAATTAATAGGCGATTATTCGCTACATTTTATTCACAAGTTCACAAGATCAAAACGATAATATAGCAGGCAAATACGAGATCATTCCCTTGAGAATTGGTAAATTATGCTTAGAATGTAATTTCCTATTTAATTAACAGAATTAACTCAATTGTCACATATTGAATTAAAATAAAAGAAATACTAAAAAGGATTAGGGTTTTGAAATCCACCGCTAACCATACTTAAATAAGATTAACAATATGCCAGTATTTCAATTATCTCTAAATATCCAATGTATGTCAACCTAAGGGCATGGTATCTACTCCTTAAGCTATTGATTTTCCTAAACAAAGAATTAGGCATGGTATCTACTCTAGTTCTTTTCCTCCACAAACGATTTAGCATCGTATCTACTAAGTTGTTCTTTAAGGAAGCATAAATCTATGAAAATTGACAACAACACAAGGCCTAAGGCATAGTATCTACTCCTGGTTCCCCATGTTGATTAGCCCAAGAACCTGTGATGGGATTCTTTTGTCACTTTATTAAGCCCAGAACTCGGTCATCCAAATTGACTTAAATAACATAAATCCAAGCACATACATATGATCAAACACATTCATCTGCAGAATTCAAGTAAACAGGAAGTAATCAAATTAAACACCCAAATGATAATTGTAGAAAAGGCACCAATATTGCAACCCTAAAGAAACATGATTAGGGCTTCAAACTAGCCCTAATTAAAATACTAACTACATAACAAAAATAGAAGGGGAAGAGAAGAAAAATCCAAACTCCTCTTGATCTAGTTTTTAGTTCTTTTTCAAAGGGTCTACTTCTCCACACTTTTTCCTAGAGGCTTAGAGGTTTATTTATAGGCTTAGAAAAACATAGAAAACCTAATAAAATCGAAGGTATATTTTTTAGTACAAGTATGACTTTGAAAACCAAATTTGGGTTGAAAAAGGAGTCTTGGCCACATCTAATTTTTCTCCAGCGCACGAGTGCGCTCAATCCCAGGTCTGGTGCACTTGAGCACAAGCTTATGCTCGATCCTTGTCCGTGTGCGCTCGAGCGCTAATGCGCGCTCGCACTGCGGCACTCGAGCCTAGGCGTATGTGCACTCGAGCGCATTCTTGCACTTGAGCCTAGTCTTCATGTGCTCGTTCTCAACAGATTTTCCCAAAAATGCCCTTTAAGTCTGAAATTTTCAGAAATGCTTCATTTTCTTCAAAAACTTATAAAAAGACATAAAACACAAAAATGAAACAAAACATCAAATAATAACAAAACTAAGAGTCTAATATATGTAAATTAAGGTGCTAAAATATGATTATTTTAGCACTTATCAATGCCGACTCCTCTCCTCTCCTCTCATTCCTAGCACTTGGCGACATTTGTCAAGTCCAAGCAATGCTTGAACTTGTCTGCGGTAATAGGTTTCGTCAATATGTCCGCTGCATTCTCAAAAGTGTGAATCTTTTCAAGTAACAATTGACCTGTAACAACCAATTCCCTGATCTTGTGAACCTCACATCAATGTGCTTGGTTCTCGCATGATACACCTGGTTCTTGCCAAGTAAATGGCACTTTGACTATCACAATACAACGGAACTCCACCTTGCTGAATACCCAGCACCCTGACTAACCTTGTAAGCTACAAAGCTCTCTTTGCACCCTCAGCCGCCACCATGTACTCCGCCTCAGTCGTGGACATCGCAACCGTGGACTGGATCATAGACCTCCAACATATAGGTCCTCCTGCAATAGTGAACACATAACCTATGGTCGACCTCCTGTCATCCAAATCCCCTGCATAATCCGCATCTACATACCCGATGGCTGACAAATCACTTTTCTGTCTGACAAAAGTGATGTTATACTCTTTATTACCTTTGAAGTATCTAAAAATCCATTTGACTGCATCCTAGTGATGTCTCCTTGGATTGCCATGTATTTACTCACCACATTGACTACATGAGCCAAATCTGGCCTGGTACATACCATAGCGTACATCAGACACCTCACTGCATTGGCATATGGGACCTTAGACATGTCTTCAGTTTCTTCAATTGTCTTTGGAAACTGTGAGGTTGACAAACAGAAATGATTCGCCAAAGGTGTACTCATCGATTTCGCATTCTCCATGCTAAACCTCTCCAACACCTTTTTCATATAGCCGGCATAAGATAGCCACAATCTCTTGGCATCCTTGTCCCCACGAATCTTCATCCTCAAAATCTTCTTAGGTGTGCCCAAATCCTTCATGTTAAATTCTCTACTCAACAAAACTTTTAGTTTGTTGACCTCTACTATACTCTTAGCTACAATAAGCATATCATCCACATACAGTAACAGAAAAATAAATGAGCCATCATCAAGGCTCCTAACATACACACAACAGTCATATTCACATCTCATGTAGTCAATTCTGATAGTGTAGGAGTCAAACCGCTTATACCACTGTCTTGGAGACTGCTTCAGCCCATAAAGTGACTTCTTCAATTTAGAAACCAAGCACTCCTGTCTAGGTTGACAAAACCTTTCAGGCTACTCAATGCAAATCTGCTCCTCCAAATCACCATGGAGAAAAGTTGTCTATATCCATTTGCTCCAATGCCATGTCATAATGAGCTACCAACACCAATACTGCTCTGATGGAAGTATGTCTGACCACTGGGAAAATATTTCCTCGTAATCAACCTATTTTTGCTATGAATAAGCCTTTGCTACTAGGTGAGCCTTGAACTTTTCCTCCCCTTTTTCTAATAATGCTTTTTTTTTTCTTGAACACCTATTTGCACCCTATCGCACTCTTCCTCTCTGGAAGCTCCACCAAATCCCACATCTGGTTCTTATGCATAGACTCCATCTCCTCCGCCATAGCACCCACCTATCTGCTCTTCCCTTGGCTATTAACAGCATCTTAAAAAGTAGGATCTCCACTACTGATGATAAGAGCATAAGAAGCCATGTCTTCATAACCGTACCTGGCTGGTGCCCTGATATTGCGTCTAGGTCTGTCTGTGACTGTAGTGTGATGCTCCTCAACTCCTGAAGTAGAGGTCTCTCTATCCTGAGAAGTGTTCTCCTGCATAGGAGTCTCTAACTCTACCTGCACTACTTGCTTATCACTGCTACTACTTTCTAGCACCTACTACTCTTTACCCTGAGTACTCTTCAACATGAAATTTTCATCAAATACCACGTCTCTACTGATCACTGCTTTGTTTGCCTTCGGATCCCAAAACTTGTAACTTTTAACCCCTTTCCCATATCAGAAAAAACACACTTTCTAGACTTCGGATCAAGCTTCGACCGTTCTTCACTAGGTATGTGCACATAAGCTAGACAACCAAATACTCTCAAACTAGAGTAATCTACCTCATTACCTGTCCACACCTCCTCTGCAACTTTCACATCTAGTGCTGCCCTCGATGACCTGTTGATCAAGTAGCATGCCATACTTACTGCATCTACCCATAAATTTTTTTGCAAGTCCAACATTCAACTTGAGACATCGTGCTCTCTTTGCAATAGACGTATTCATCCTTTCCGCCACACCTTTTTGTTGCCGTGTCTTGCGTACTGTGAAATGTCTCTTTATACCATACTGCTCACAGAAATCCCTGAACTTGTCTTTTGTGTACTCAGTGCCATTATCTGTCCTGAGGCACTTAACCTTTTTCCCAATCTGGTTCTCCACTTCAGCTTTCCATAACTTGAACTTGGCAAACGTCTCTGATTTGTGCCGCATAAAGTACACCCAAACCTTTTTGGAAAAATCATCAATAAAAATAACGAAATACATATGTCCTCCCCGTGACGTTGTCCTCACTGGTCCCCCAAACATTAGAATGAACATAATCTAGAATACACTCTGTCTTGTGTGTGACTGTCTTGAATTGTACCCGATTTTGCTTCCCCAAAACACAGAATTTACAGAAAACAAGTTTACACGTTTTGACACCCTTCAACAGATTTCTCATATGAAGCTCCAAGATGCCCTGCTCACTCATATGACCCAACTGCATATGCCACAAAATAGTACAATCGGTCTTGACTCCATAGAAGCGATTTCACCTACAACTGTATTTTCCAACAATTTATAGATACTCTTTGAAATTTTTTTTTCCCTTCATCACTACCATCGCACCCTTAGTCACCTTAATTACTCCAAATTCAGACTTATAACCATAACCGTTTAAGTCTAAGGTGCACAATGAAATCAAATTTTTTTCCACGTCTGGTACATGTCTAGCATTAGATAACGTTCTAACCACACCATCAAACATCTTACTTCTAATATTACATATGCCAATAATTTTGCAATATGCACCATTACTATACCAGAATTAACTGACCTTTAGGTGTCAAACCAATCTCTGTTGGACGTCATGTGAAACGAATATGTTGAGTTTAGAATCTAAGAATCCACATGATGCTCTGAATTTGATGCAATAGAAAGCATATCACCATTAGCATCATCTAAATTTGCCTCCACTATGTTCGCAAACCTTGAGGAACCTTCATTCTCGTTGTCCTTGTTCTTCTTCTGGTTTGGACAATCCCACTTTATGTGCCATTTCTTTCCGCACTTAGAGCAATTGATGTTCTTCCTCTTCTTGGACTTTGACCGAGAATTCTTGCCATTCGAACCACCCTTGTTACTACTTATTCCACTTTTACTTACCCTTTACGACTAGCCCTTCTTCTTGAGAACTTTGATCACTGATTTTCTTTCTCTGATTAAAAGCCAACAGGGCTCCTCTAATGTCCTCTAACTCCATAGACTCTTTCCCCCATGTCATAGTTGTAAACAAATTCTCATACGTAGAAGAAGTTGAGAGTGAATTCAATAGCATCAATGCCTTGTCTTCGTGTTTGAACTTCACATCAACCCTCTTCAAATTGCCGATTACCTGATTGAACACGTTGATGTGTTGGCTCAAAACCGAGCCCTCTGCCATCTTCAAGACGTACAACCGCTGCTTTAGATAGAGCTTGTTCGTCAATGACTTTGACATATACCGACTTTCTAGTTTCAATGAAACTGCCACCGAAGATTCTTCGTCCATGACATGATACATCACTTCATCCCCTAGACAAAGTCAAATAGTAGCAAGAGTCTTAGCCTTAAGTTCCTTTCAATCTATGTCTGACATCCGTTCTGGCTTCGTCCCATATAATGCCTTCACCATCCCTTGTTACACCAACAAATCCTTGACACATTTCTACAATAACTTGAAATTACCAGATCGATTGAACTTCATCACGTCGAATTTTGCAGAAGATGTGTCAATCCCAGCCATCATAGAACCTGGCTCCAATATCAATTGTTGTTACTGTAAACAACAATGATGAATAATATGGAATCGAAAAGAAAGAGATCAAGAAAGAGTCAAGATACATATTTACGTGGTTTGGCAATGTGCCTACGTCTATAGGAGAGAGTGTGGCTATATTTTACTATTCAATGATTTAGGGATACAATATAACATATTTATAGGAAAACCCTAATTGTAAGTATTTTGGAAAACTCCAAAATATCCCGCACAACTTATTTGTCCCTAGGCCCACATAAACTAATTACACCCAATGGGCCAATAGTAGAATATGAGCCACTTGTTCCAACAAGTCGAGCGCGTCTTTTCAATAGTGAATGTTGTGCAAATTTATTTAACTCGCAAGTGTACGAATCGATTGTAATTAATAGATTGCAAGTGCGAGGTCGATCCCACATAGAATTGTATTCTTGAAAGAGCAGTTTATATCTAAACTAATTAAATTATAACCTAGTTCCAAAAGGGTTTTGAATTTTCGTTTTAAAAATTAAAAGACAAAACATAAACTAATTAAAATAAACTAAGAGATAAAATACTAAGGTTTGAGAATTCACACTCACCGAATATACTTCCATGTTTATCAATATTAATCTGAAGTTCTCACAATTAAAATCTTAGATATGTTTTACAATGCTTCAAACAATTAATCAAAACCATCTCATGTATCCATTCATTGCACAAATCACAAATGGAATCCAACATCAATTAAATCATCAGATGTATTCGTAAATTACAAAAGATATCAAATCTTAATTGAAATACCAAATGTATCCGTAAAACAAATCACAAGGGATATCCAATTATTTAGGCAAATAAAATCAAGCAATCAATTATGTGAAATTATTTTAAATCATCAAGTGTATCCTTGAATCACAAAAAATATCCAAGAATCACTCTACTCATTGAAAAGAAGTAAAACAATTGAAATATTAAACCCAATAAAATCAGAAAAATAAAGACTTACATGAAATTATTGATGTTCTTCATCAGTGAGGCTTCATCCTCAACCTTAGTTGAGAATTAGCTCCACATAAAAATAAAACCTAAGCTAAAGAAAAACTAAATTACAGAGAAAAGTTGTGGATTACATTCTGTCTCCAGACTTGTCTCCCAAAACTAGTCTCTGGAATTCTCCCTCTTTTCTTGAATGCAAAGAGGTCTATTTATAGGTTTAGGAGAGTCCTAGAAGCCCTAGTAAACCTAGATAATTCGGAGGTCTGTCTCACAGTCCAAATAGAAGTCTGAAATTGGAACAGGATTCGTCCAAATTTGTGTCCTTTTATTGCAAGGCGTTTTTGGCATAGTAACCATCCGAATTAGAAAAATCCTATTTCACAATGAACTGTACTATTTTGAGTTAGGTTTCCAATGCCACTTGAATCACATCAATCCAATACTTGAACGGAAAGTTATAGTCAAAATACTGAGACATGTACATAATCTGAAATTTTATCCAATCTAAAATTTAATCTAATATGATCTTTAATCAGATTTAACATTTTCTTGGATTTGGTTAAACTTAACCACATCATCTAGGTCTTTTCAAAGTATGCTTTCTTCCAAACTTTACATTTTTTCCTTTAAAGCTGCAGTTTTTCTTCAACAACCTATAAAACACTAAAAACACAAAACTAACACAAAACATTAAATAATGACACAGTTAAAAGATTAACTAATGTAAATAAAGGGGTCCAAATATGAAATATTTGGCTCTTATCAGTGAACAACACGCACAATAGCGAAAAAATCAGGAAACACCCACTACGGACCACCTCCAAAGAAAATGTGCTTATATATAACACTCCTCCCATTTTTGTAACTTTTTGGACTTATGTAAATTACATGTAGACCGTCACTAATAGATCAGTGCTTGTGCTACTCGATCGCTAGGGTTTTTCAATTTATCCTGCATGGCTTCGCGCCATACCGTTTGATTGGTTACTTTATGCCAATTGAATGGCTTCTTTTCATTGAAACCCACATGATACCTTTGCATAACCAATCAAATGGTTCAATTGGTACCTTCTCATCTATAAAAGGGTCTCAAACGATATATATATAGGTAGTCACAAGGATCACAAGGATCCCCCGATTCCATTTCCGTGGCCACAGGTGAAACCGCATCTAGGATATTGATAATACTATATTAATTATAGTGCACTCAAGTAAGCCATTCCCAGCTAACCATATAAGATAGATGCCCCCGTCCCTTTAGCTCCGGTACCATTGCACATCAGTCATATGGCCAAGAAAACATTTCATCCCATTACAAACATTACAGTGCACTAATAAAACTAAATAATTGGAAATGAATATAAGTAGTAGGAGTGAAAGGCGGTTACGGTTAACAGTTATTGGCTAAAACCGCTAACTATAACCACCTAAGCGGTTAGTAAAATCCACTAATTACCTTCATTAACCGGCGGTTAGCAGTTAGTAACTATAATTAATAACCGCTTTTTAAAATCAAAAATTAAAAAATTAGAAAAACAAAAAATCAAAAAGATGTTGTTTCTATGGTAATACGATAATATCATACTATATACCACATCATTTCTAAATTTTTATATATATTTAAAATTTTAAATACAAAAACAACATCGTTTTATATATATATATATATATATATATATATATATATATATATATATATATAAACGGTACGTTAGCAGTTAACAGTTAACAGTTTTTCTTAATCACCTTCAAAAGCGGTTAGTGTGATTAGCGGTTAGTGGGCTGTTAATAACTACTTGCCTTTTCACCCCTAATAAGTAGCCCAACCCAATATTAAGTGACCGCAGAAAATAACAGTTTTTGAAGCAGTTCAATAGATGCGTAGCCACGAGGAACGCCTACTGTAGCTACAAGAAGACTTGGAAGGGACGACAGAGAGGAATACTAAATTCTTTGTTTAATCGGTACTTTTATTGTCCGAAAGAGACATGTTTAATCATAGTAAACTTTGTTTTATTTGCCATTCCTGTCTTAATTAATTTGATTGACTAATTTCTTCAAAGGGCAACAAGTACTGATCAGTTCTTGGCTTGAAACCGACTAACATTTCATGCATTTTAGCTTGTTCTTTGAAACAATAATCTTTTTCGTATCATGGCCATTGCAGCAACCTAGCGTTTCTTTTATGTAATATTCTGTATTTAATATAATATTAGTTTATTTGTTTATGTTAAACAAGAGGATCTCGGAAGTGAAAGAGAAGATAATAATAATATTCTCTGTTACTTTCTTGATCCATAATAGGATCTGAACAATGCTCATGACACTGCAGGCTCTTTGCAATTTCGTGGCCTTCATTACTATATTATTTACTACAAACGATGGTATTGACATGTCAGTTTCGAGAGTAATTTTAAATATTTATTTCTCGTTTCACTTTTATATTATTGAATTGATGGAACAGTGCTCATCGGCCCTTGAATTATTTTCATTTTTTTAATAAAAACGTAGGGCCGATGGGCACTAACGTATTAGCTTAGTGGTATGAAAGTGAGATAAAAAATGAGGATTTGGCATTACTATAATTTTCATATACGCTTAGATGAAATGCACTAGGAAAGGAAATAAATTGAGTTATAGCCAATAGTAGCATTAGGATAATTAAGCCCTTCTATTAGAGCCTTTCCAAGAACAAATGGAATCAACAAACCTTTTTTTTTTTTTTTTTTTGTGACATGTATGTCCACACAAGAGGGGGGTGAGATATTCGAACTAGAGACTTCCGTTTTATGAGGTGTAGTCCTCAACCAATTGATCTACTTCTTAAAGACATAGAATCAACAAACTAAAATCTCAAAAAGGAAAAAATTAAAAATCAACAGATTAAGATTCCAAAATTCAATCGTATGTAGTAATCACTATTCATGCTTTTTTTCCCCCTTGGGTGAGTGATACTAGACATCTTTTTTTAAAAAAGTGACTATCAATTTCTCATCCTCTTTTTAAACATCCTACATTGGTTGATGGCAATAGAATACTAGTACCTTGTCATATCTTGAAAGGTTAAGTCCTACTTAAGGGTGAATTGTAAAAGTGTTATATAGGTACTATATTCACTTATATATATATATATATATATATATATATATATATATATATAGTGACTCTAGGGATATTTCGTAACGACCCCGAAAATCAGTAAGAACATTAACAATTGGCTCCTCAAAACTAAATTAGAGGAGAAAAATTCACTTTATAAAATTTAGAAAGCCACTTTTAAAAAGAATTAAATATCAAACTCCCTATATTTTTCTCTACTTTAGTTAAATATTATTTTTATTAGTTTTAAACCAATCAATCGAGCTGAGAGTAAAAAATAAGCTTAAAAAATTATTTAATTATAACTTTTTAGCTCTTGAAATGTAGGGAGCACAATAGGTAAATATAAAGTACAGAAGTGAGCTTGTTAAATAGATATTTTTATAAGTTTTGTTAGATTTTTTTAGAAAAAAGATAAATATAAAAAGTACATTGTAAATGCTCCATCGGTGTAGCAAAAAGACTACACAATTCTCAACAACAAGTCGCTAAAATGGGACTAGGATCTTATAGGTTGCAATTAATTGCTAATATTGTATGTAATACGAGCGGTTAATGTAACAAAAAAATTGAGGTTTATTTGTTTCGGTTGTAAGTATAGCTATTCGTCTAAGTGTTCGAGAATGCAAGGACGGACTAACTTACCTTCTCACATTATTCGTTAGTATTGTATGTAATATGGATTATGGACAATTAAATATATCGGATCCACTTTCAAAATCTCCTATCCAATTTACCATGTCTTCCCCCGATTTCTCGTGTGCCTATTCTTCTCTTTAATTGAAGATCCCCTTTCTTTGTTTTAGTGTTTCTAGATGCCTCCCTCTATCGTCTTGTCACTCTCTCTTTTTGTCTTTCTTCTTCTAGAAGCCATCCATTGGAGCCGGGTCCAAAAAAAACTATGAGAATTTCAAAAGTATCGCTTTATATAGACTCCAAAAATGCAGGCTTTATATAGACACCCAAAAAAAAAAAAAAAAAACAATTTCCAAAAATGAAATATATTTCAGGACACTCCACCCCTCTCTCTCTCTCTCTCTCTCTCTCTGGGTTATTTATATTTATATTTATATATATTGCCTCTGATCTCTTACCAATCTGAAAGGCACTCCTAAAAAAACGTTCTTTCTTCATTTCCATCAAACAATCCCTCTCCTCCTCCAAACATGGGAGATCATCCCAAGAACCCTCAACTTCAAAGCCCAGTAGAAGGAGAAGATCAAGAAGAAACAGAAGAATCACTCTCTCTCTGCGACCTTCCGCTCAACCCCGACAACGAAATTGTCGACAACAACAACAACGGTACTCCACGATCACGCGCCGAGGCCCCCGACTTCTTCGAGTTCTTCAGCGACCTCAGCTCCGACATGTGTCCGGCCGACGACATCATCTTCTGCGGAAAGCTCATACCCTTCAAAGAACTACAATCTCCTCCCAAAACACCAACCACCGGAGAAAACCCAACCAAACCGACCACTTTCCGAAGGCGATCCGAGTCATTGTCGAAGCTACAGAGCCCCGTAACTCGGTCAAACAGCGGCGCCGGCAGCACTAGGCTCATGAGGAACAGCCGGTCTCTGGATTGCACAAAACTCCACAGAAGCTCAAACTCCATGGAAATAGACCGAAATTCATCGGTAAAGAGCTCCGGAAAGTCCGATATGGCGCTTAAAAAGGCGGCGAAGCCTCGGTGGTACTTGTTGATGTTTGGACTGGTGAAGTTTCCACCGGAGATGGAGCTGAGTGACATCAAAAACCGGCAGGTTCGCCGGAACCATCCTTCCACGCTGTTTCCGCCTCCTCTCTCCGCTGACGGTAAGCTTCCGGTGAACCGCAGCTCCAGTAAGGGGACATGGAGGTTGCTCAGAGCATTGAGCTGCAAGGACCACGCCAGCGTGGCCGTGACGGCGTCGTTTTGCTTACCCCACGTGTGAGCGTGCGTGAGAATTATTTTTTGGACATTTGTGTCCTCCTTCGCTCTAGCTAATGGGTTTGCGAGGCGTTTGCATGAGATGGGTGTTTTCGTAAATAGAAGGACACTATTTAAGACTTTACGTAGAAGGAAAGATAGTGTACAGTGGCGGATATTGGGCGATGATAGTGCCCTCTCAGTAATTGAGAATAACGTTAGGTGGTGAGCATAAGAATGAATGAAAGAAAATCACGAGAATCCCGACAGAGACAACAAAAAAAAAAAAAGCATATTATTATTTATTTTATTTTTTTTCTTTTTGTTAATTTGTTTCTATCTTATCTATATATAGTTGGTAGATAAAAATATTAAATATATATACTCTACCATAAAAGACAAAAATCATACGTTGTTATCTCCACCTTTAAGTTCTTGATCATTATGTATATGACAAAGTTTGAATCGTAGTATCTCTACTTGCTCTCTTGTTTTATTATATCTTCATTCCAATCCTTTTTTCTTTTTGTTCTTTAATTAATGACAATGCCATAATCGAATGTTACTTAAGCCAAAAAAAAAACAAAAAAATTAGATACTAATGACAACTATACATCTTTACGTGCGCAAGTCGATTTGAATCACGGGTTTTTTTTAATAAGTAATACAAATCCAGGTTGCAAATCAAATTGAATTACACGATAAAGTCGATGGATTTGGATCTCCAGTAATTTTTTGTTTGAATTAAGGTTAAAAAAATGATAACGTATTCATATAAGATTGATCACTTGTTCTAAGAGATAAGTATATTGTCCAAAACTTATTCTCTCTAATATTTATTGTTAGATTATTTATAATCGATGAACAAAATTGCTAGAAATCTTTTGAAGTAAAAGAAGAATTGGATCGTATTGTAACGATCAACTACAAATTAATTAATGAGATGCTTGATAAATTACATCGATCAGCAATGTGTCGGATGGCCGACATTGTAAATGACATTCTATTGAGGAGAAAGACATGTCGTGTTTCAATGAGCATGCGCATGAAAACGATTTTTAAACTAAAAGTTGGTGTAAATTGTCTTTTTCTAGTAAACTATAGAGTTATTTATTATGTGTATCTAATTTTTTGTTTCATCATATTATATTTTAATTTTTATGATAACACATGATTAGGATGAAAAATATATTATTCATCCAAAAACAGATAAACCGAAGAATTTAATTAGCTTCGATCAGGATTTGGTGTAAACCAGGCCATTTACACCCATTGGCGGTAGCCCATCACTTAAGGATGAAACACCAAAACACATAAGAAGAAAAACACCTAATCACACATATTAACCAAATTTGAAGCCCATCTGGGGCCATCTACCAAAACAACACACTATCTATGAACACGCTAACTAATACCAATTGAAACAAGTCATTGGAGGCATAAATCTAATCCAAAAGTGTCATCGTTTGGTGAATCCCGGCTACGAAAGGTTAATCTGGCGTTTGGCAAAGGAGGCAGGTGTAGGTACATCGGTAGTTTCCGAAACGATACCATGGATGAGCTAATCTAGTGTTTTTACGTTTCTTCTATTTTGTGTTTCAAGCTTATGTGTCTAAACTTAAGTAAATGCCGTAAATAAGTGAGTTTACACTGCTACATCCTGATATAGTAGGAGTACTTCTCTAAACTAAAATATTAAAATTGTGAATTATATTTTGATGACGCAATAATATATAACAGAGTTTGCTCAATATTTGACCTTTATATCTCGTTGGCTTTAGATGATCAATATTGTTTCATCTCTTTTAGCAGCCATTATAGAGACTTATGATCTATAATTATTTGATGTCTATGGGACACATATTTTGGAAATTAATAATCAGCTGTCCAAAGTTTTTACATGCCTTTAGAAAAAAGAAAGAGACAAAAGTTGAGACAGGAGGGAAAAGGAAAAAGTCTAGTCTAAGGGGAGAAGACTATGATCATTTGTTCGATCTTCTTTCATGGTTGATGAGTAGTAATGGGCAGGCTACTTGTTTCCAATCCTTTACTCAATTTCAATAATAATGAGGGCGGTCGATACAATTTTGTCGAGAATACGATCTTTTCTATTTTGTATTCAGTTTACAGTCAAGATTAAAAATTAATGCATTTAATAGTGTATATAGAATCAATATTAAGTATTAACACGTGTTTTGAAAATTTAAATAATGTGAAATCTCTTGCCGGCGACATGGTTAATTATATGCGTACATATAAATTTTGTATTAATGATTTCTTCTAAATAACTTATTGAGCATGCCAAAAGCCAAATTATGATAGTCTTGGGCTTTTTTTAATTACTACAAGCAATACATTGTGGCGTACGAAGCAAAAAATTGACACTGCCCAGATATTATTATTGTGTTTAATCATTATACGTATATTATTGTGTCAACAATGATAATGCCGGCTATGTATATTGATCATTTTAGTGGAAATAACCGATATGATAAGCCCCTTATTACTCGATTGATATCAGAGGGTTGGTAATTTTTTATACGATTTGTGAATTTGATGTGGATTTAATACGAAATTAGCGGATTAAGATTAAAGAATTTTACTCGCTTAATTAAAGTTGGGTTAAGATTGACTTATATAGTTTTATACACATATCTCGGTACGAATCGAACTTGAAGCGCGACATAAAGGTTGACAATTCTTAAAATGACTAGCGAACCCGATACGAATCCAGTACGCAATTAGGTAGTTAGGGTCTAGGTGTCCAACCCGTTTTAATTAAATGGGTCGAATTAAAATTAATATATATAGTCTTAGAGCATTTCCATCAAGCTCTTTAAAATTTCTCTAAATTTAACTTAATTTGAAAATATACCTTTTTTTATTTAACTAGCCTTTTTTTAAAACTACCAAATGTCAAACTCTTTAAATATTTATCTACTTTAACTAAATATTATTTTTTATTAATAAATGTAATTGTCAGGAAACTCACTCACTTTGATGCCATGCGAGAGATTTACCAAAATGCCACCCCAACAATCAAAATAATATTAAAAATAAATAGTTTTTGCTTTTGGTGTCTTTATATTTAGAAAGGAGTTAAAACAAATATTAAATTTAACTTTCAATAAAGAGTTTGATTTATGATTTTTTTTGTGAATTTTGTTAAAATTTTAGATAAATGTTAAATATAAAGAGCTTGATGTTGTTACCGTGCACAATAATGATGAATAATATGAAATTCGAAAAGAAAGAGATCAAGAGAGAGTCGAGACACAAATTTACGTGGTTCGACAATATATCTACGTCCACAGGAGAGATCGAGTGCCGTTATATTTTACTATTCAATGATTTAGGGTTACAACATAACATATTTATAGGAAAAAACCCTAATTCTAAATATTTTGGAAAACCTCAAAATACCCCCTACAACTTATTTGTCCCTAAGCCCATATAAACTAATTACACACCATGGGTCAATAATAGAATATGAGCCACTTGTTTCAACACTTGATGAGGATGCTCTTATACACACACTCTATATATATATATATATATATATATATATATATATATATATATATATATATATATATATATATACTTCAATACAACTCAAACTCAACAAGCGAACACCAATTATAACCGTTGTGGTGCATTTCATATTTTGCAACTACTTTTTTCCCTAATTAATTCACACAACTGCTTGTCTGGTTGCTACTAAATGAGTGGCAACAGATTTTAGGCCCCAGTCATCACTTACCAATTTAGTGATTAAAGATGGGATCTAAATCCATTAAAGCTTGTTGCATGCGAGGAGTTATTGTGCTGTTGTGCATTTGAAGGATCCTGATTTCTGTTCCATTATTGTGTATGTGAAAAATATGACTAACCTTTTTTTTTTTTTTTTTTCTTTTTTCTTTTTTCTTTTTTCTTTCTCCGAACCACTCATCCATCAACTATTTTTTAATAAAATGGCATTAATGCTTAGGGCCTGTTTCGGAATGCGATTTCAATAAGTGCGATTTTAAAAATTGCGTTTTTGAAATCGCATTAGCGTTTGGCAAAACATGTTAAAAAGTTTTTTTATTTTTATCAATTGAGTGTTTGAATAACATTAGCATATAATTGCGGTTTCATTGCCAAATAGGTAAATATTGCGCCAAATATTGTTTTAAAAGAAATCGTGATTTTTGTTTAAATTCACACTTTTTCAAATAAGTACCCCCTAGTCGGTTTATAGAAATCGCAGATTTTTTCACGATTTTAAAATTTGCGTTTTTAAAATCATAATCCCAAACACTCCAAAATTACGATTTAGTTTAAAAACGCAGATTATTTTTTAAAAAACACACTCCCAAACGGACCCTTAGTCCTATTTTTGTCTTAATTCTCGGTAAAACAATATTTTACAAATGAAACTGTGAGTTCACTACTTGAGGAACTCATTTAGTGAACTGTGAGTTCACTAATCGTAAAATACGGAAATCATTTTACGTCGAAGTAAACGCAACCTTAGTAAGTAAACAATTGATCGAAAAAAACGTCTAATATAAGCCGTTCTTTATTATGATTAAAATCTCTTGTTAAACAGAAAAACATAGCAGTCTACTAAGTCTATTACAAATATGCACAAGAAAATCATTCTAAATAAAAATACTTAAATGTAGTTGAAATCAAAATGAAATTCCTTTCTTGAAACATAACGAAGGAGAGAGATTTCTTCTTAAATAGAAAATTGTTCTAATGTAAATTATTGTCTTTTCTAAATTAATGATGAAACTATTCTAATATAAAATAATAGGTTAAAGACTATCTGAAATCCCCAAATCACCATTTCGACAGTTTGAGGCTTAGGGTTCCCACTCCCATCGTCCACACTAAAATTGTAATAATTAGGAAGAAGCTATTTTCTTACCAAACGATATCGTAAAAGTTAAAGCTTCTGCTAAATTTGTGGGTTGTTGCTTAAGTGGAAGGTAATCTCGTTAAAACGTTGTTGTTTTCTTTATTTGCATATACTTTGGTGTGTACTTTGTCTCTTGCTCAATGTCAATTTTTGGGTCTTAGGTTGTTTGTCACAAATAGTATATGTTATTCTGTGCCTTTGTAGGTTATAAGGGCTTTCAGACGTGGATGCAAGTCATGCTTGTTGGTGGTAGGGTTTGGAGTAAGAAAAGTTGCTATTTGTGTGTACTTTATTCCTTTTTTCAGTGTCAATTTTTGGGGTTAAGGGGTTTTGTTGCAAATAACCCTTTAGTTTTGACCCTTTTGTGGGTCGTGTTTTTAGACGTGGATGTGGGTCATGCGTGTGATAGGGTTGGGAGTAATTAATTACAGAATCTGTGGTATTTTGGTAGTTGAGTGATCATTATGTGAATACATAAACATGTACACATAGGTAATATCGCCTTGTCTATTGTGTTTGTGTCTTACAATTTAGGGGTGATCAAATGGTTATAACTCGCGATTATTGGCTATAATTGCAACCGCAACCGTCTTAGACGGTTATCGATTTTTAATAACTACAATTGCCTAGGCTATTAGCGGTTATTTTATTTTATAACTCTTTTTTTATATATATATGGGCATTTAAGTTTTTTAAGTGTTTTGGTCTTTTAATTGGTCTCTTTTTTGGACTTATTTTAAGGGTTTAAGGCCAAAATGTTCATGAAAATAACATGTTATTTTTTGGACCAGACAATATTTTTGAATAAAGCTTAGTCCAAAACATCATATACCACATTATATATTTCACATACGTAGTCATAAATTGCCCAAATCCATTAATCTAAATACAAATGAAAAAATTAATATATTTTATTAATATAAAATACTTAATATATATATTTATATTATTATATATAAATGAAGGCGGTTAGTGGTTATAATCGCCTTACCCTACCCCTAAAATCGCTAACCGCAACTGCCCTAGGCGATTAGCGGTTAGCTGTTAATAACCTCTTGTTTGAACAACCCTACTACAGTAGAGTCCTTGTATTTATTTAGTCTACACCATTAAATTCTTCATTTCATCAACACAACAACGTCAAAACACCAAAGTCAACATCCATATTTCATTAAAAAATCAAAACTATAAACACACCAACAATTCATTACACTCTAAAATTCATCAAAAAACAATACTATAACATACAAAACCAAACGTGATGACCAAGGTTTTTACCTCTTTAAGAGTTTCTCTTCAAGTGATCCTGTCAAGCCTCAAGCTCGTCTCTTTTCTCTCTGGTTCGGACGAAGGACAAAGAAAAAAAAAAAAATTTTCCTTCACCCAAATGTTTTAAATGACTCATATGCATGTTTTAAATCAACTGTTTTCGATCAAAATGTGACGGTCGACATTAAATAAACATCGAATCTCACCTACTTGCACGCGTGAAATGCAATTTCTTCAAACGATTTGTACTTTGTTCGAACGAACCTTAAAGATCAAATGTTAGACATGATAACTTGTACTTTGTTCAAACGAACCTAACAGATTAAAATTTAGACATCTGATCTCACTTACCCACTTTAGTACCTTTGACATATGAAGATGCCATCTCACTAGAAAGAAACGTGACAAATCTCATTAAACTATTGAGAACATATGTGTGAATCAATGACACAATTTGCCGTGGAAAAACACCATGTTTTTTACCGCATATTCAATATAATAAAATACAAATAAAAAACCAACTGGTTCACAGTTTTTTCGGTTCAACCATCTATTCGGTATGGTTTTGACAACTATGAGTCTACCTAAAGGATTAAAACACAGAAAAAAAAAACAAGACAAAGGATTCTTAACTTTAACCCAAAAGGATCCTTTCCATTTCAAAGAGAGGAACCGGTTAAGGCAAAACATGAGGACAAAATGGTTTTAAAAAAAATTGAAAACACCATTTTGCTCTCCTATATATTGTACTAATAGGTTCCTCTCCTCATTTGAAATAAAAAGGATGCCATTCCAACTTTAACAAACAGGAAAAAGAAAAAGAAATCAAAAGGTTTTTACGCCATTATTTCAATGCTGTCAGATTTATAACAATAAACGTGAGAAAGAACAAATGCCTATTATACTCAGATACTTCTTTGATAACCCTGCATGGCTGCATCTCCAATACACACACACGCTGACATACATGATATTAGCAGGTGAACCTGGCAGAGGTGCCAATGCTTAGACATTATATAGTTATGTAAAATATATATATATATATATATTTTTATAAGTAATAGAAGGATCATTAAAAGTTTAAGGCACTCACAAGTATGCAAGAGAAAATACTTAATTAGAAGGAGAAAACAAAATAAGAAAATCATAGTAACTCCTCACTAAAGGAGAAACAAATGCAGGGTCCAAAAGAATAAAATTTTGAAGAAAAAAGACTTAATCTACTCCAATGTCCTCTCACGGTTCTTAAAACTTTTGTCATTCTTTTTCCTCCATAAACACCACAAAAGATAAGACGGCACCATCTTCCACATAGCATGTAGTCCACCAACAAGCATACAAGGTGATTACTCGTCTAGGTATAATCCAAGACAGCACAAATTGACTGAAGAAAACATTCCACAAGGCACTGGCAACGTCACAATGGAGTAGAGGATGATCCACGGACTCTTCATTCGTTTTACACGTACAACACCTATTAACCACAATATATGTCGTTTCTTAAGATTGTCCATAAAATGACTTTTCCTAAGGCCGTTGACCAAGCGTAAAAGAAGCCGTTTTGAAGGGAACATTAGTCCACCAAATACTCTACCAAGAGAAAAGGAAGCCAACATTACTACCCAAGACACTATTGATCTTACATTGAACATTCCTCTAATGGAATGGAGGGAACCCACCAAAGCTTTTCTTCACCTACTTGTCTCACTCTGACCAAGTACAACATCCTAAAGAACGAGTCAAAGATATCTACCTTCTAATCATGAGCCACTCTAGTAAAGCTAACATTCCCCTGATTGGATCCACCACAAAGGTCCAAGTGAGTTGTAACAATAGAATCCTTCGCGCACGCAATACCAAATAAAATTGAAAAGGCATCCTTTAGGATCATATCCCCACACCACAGATCATACCAAAACCTAACATTAAAGCTCTCTCTCACCTCAAATCTGAAGACTTAAAAACTTTCCTCAACCCCTTTCTAATATTCTTTCATAATCCCATCTCTTATGCTCCCAAAAGCTCATTAGAATACTACCCGTCCCCGAACTGCCAAACTTAAGTGATTGAACTCATCACCTAAGCCACTCACCCCACATAAGAATATAGTTTGTAAAAGAAATAAGATGAGAAAAAACAAAAATAGGAAAATGTAAAGAACTCTAAGCAGTCAAAACCAAACAAATAAAAAAGGTCAACTAAATCTTAACATTTTCATCCGCATAACAGCAGAAATCCGGTTTGACCCATAACCTACACCTCTTTTCTCAACTCATGATGACTACTCGATGGCACTCAAGACACCAATAGCTACGTTTTCTTTTCCAATAAAGATAAATTAATATCATCTCTTCCATCCAAAGAGGATTCAACTGAAGTGTCTTTCAATTCTGATAAGCAGCATAACAAGCAGATCAATTGAAGGCAATGAGAGCACCTAGTTGAAGAGTCTTTTACACCCTTCACTGTACATCAGCATGACTAAAGTTGGCATCCAGAGAAATTGACATAGTTGTTATATGCTCACCTAAATATCTGCACAGCCCCCCTCCTCCCCACCCCACAACAACATGCTATTCCATAGTCTACCAAAAGAGCACCATCAAAGTTGAATTTCTAACCGCCTCTGATTAGGGCTTCCAAATGTTTCAACAGTTTTATCTTATATGATTCTACCTTTCTAAGAAAACACACACTTGCACAGACCAAAAAATGTATGCTAAGAAAGCCGACAAAATTTTGTAGTTTGCATCTCAAAATGAAATGGAATCCCCCTCGCTCCTTAGGCTACTTTTCCAAATGCTGGTTTACACAACTAATTTCATCACTGTTGACCACACTTCTCTGGACAAATGCATTTCAAAGGATTCAACCAGAGACAATGTATTTTAAAAGACCGCTAAAGCTAAAGATTTAATTCTATATAATTCACCTACACAACATTTTCATCCCCTTTAGGAAAAGGCTAATCACCTATTAAATAATAGAATTTAGAGGCATGGGGTGGCAGACCAGGCTTTTGACTTAACTGCACCAGCAATTCATGCTCTAGCTGGAGGGTAGAAAGCTTCCAAAACAAAAAGCATTGCCCCCACAACATTTTCTTTTCCCCCCATCTCAGTGTCACCATAATTTCTCCCTCTCCATCCATCCAAAGCCTTTCATAAACCACAATCCAAATTCAATTTTAGACTAGCCCTCAACTAGCAAAGGGAAATGCAGTTTCCATTGAAAAAGTGCTTGTCCAGGCACCAAAAATAATAACAGGCAGATAAGATCAGCAATGAAGACACTAGAACAGCACTGCAACCCAAAACAAGCACCTGATTCTCAACCTCACAGGCCCAAAAAGGTTCATGAATGCAACTTTAGGCACACACATAAAACCCTCTTTCTAGGGGAAATACATATAGACAAAAGCAGCAATATTTCATAAAAATATGGGAATAATATAAATATATAATCACAGAAATAGAGAGAGAGAGAGAGAGAGAGAGAGAGAGAGAGAGACAACAGAACCAATAATGGTCAACCCAGTACAGTTTAGGAAAAGGATAGCAATAGATTTTTTTGAAGTAATCACCCCAGTTATGACCACCAATAAAGACTAGGAGAGGCCCCCGACCCCCAACAAAATATTTGTCCTATCGAAGATCATTGGAAAAGATCATTATCTCAATGTTGAATACATCACATAAGGGGAAGGGGTTTTAGCTTCATATAACTTAATGTAGAGTTTATGTATAGTTTGCATTTATAGTCAGACCCGATGTACTGGATGGTGACAAGTACCAATAGCTGGTTCCACAGGAAGGTGTTCCAATAGTACTTCCTTTTATCTGTTTTTCATGCTTAAATGAATCACTTAAATGAGCAAAGTACCCAATGCAAACTTAGTCAGCAACATAAACAACTCAATTTGTCCCAAGCTACGTGGCCATTAACACTTCAATTGTGTCCTTGCGTGCTTAAATTTTAGGATTATTCCATTATAAGCTTATAACCAATTGCATCAGAGAGGCTGTTTAGGAGGCAAAACCTAGCCAGCAGGGAAAAGTTCTTACAGGCAACTCAAACCTACACAGAAATGTCTAGGCTTTACCATGTCTCTCCCCGTCTTTTGCTATCTAGATGCCAAGCATTTGAACTCTACCATAAGTGACATCATGTTTCAAAGAAAAACGACTATAATTATATCCATAGGTGCAGAAAACCAACCAACCAATTAACTATGAAACTTTGAAATTGGTCAAGATTGAAAGCAATAGCTTAAGTCATTGGCTGGTCCAAATGCACCTGCACCCCTACCAATGGAATATGATTTCGTGATTCTGTCCCCAAATGTCTTCCAGATCCTTGAATGATGGGAAGTTTCTATTTGGATGTGGAAGCGCCATGGACACGTATCTTATTTAAAAAATAACTGGAAGATTTTAGGGAAGAAGTTTAGTGAAAAGTCCAACTATGCTAAGCTACCAGACCCAGAGGGAACCAGGGAGGACGGAGGGGTGAATAGGTTCTATTGACAAAACTATCAATTTTGCACAATTTTACAAAAGCTGTAATTTTATTCACAGGCTCAATTAATCAATAAACAAAATTACAGAATTCACGAAGACATATTTTCATGTGATACATGTTCCATACTCAATATTGCTATTGTAAAGATCCAAATATGCCAATTTCTAATAACAAAATTGCACATGAGGCAAAAAATAACAAGAACATCACCCAAAATTGCAAAGAACATTTTTTTTTTAATGAAAAATCCAACGGGAAGAACACACGGGTCCAGCACAAAACCATATCATTATTAAAAGAAACAAGAAAAAGACTAACACATCTCGCATACAGACTTACTAACCAACTTGATTCAGCACAAGATTCACGTTATACCATTCACACTTGTTCACCAATCAGTTCTCCAATATCCTTTCTCTCTTGTTTTTTAGATCCTTACTATATCTGTTCATTGATATCACGTGTTGAATCCTCAACTCGCTCCCCATGCTATTCACTCAGCATCTTCGGACTCGACCATCCAGATTTCACACACCATAGTGAGGAAAGGTTTTTGTATCACCATTCACCATCTAGAAAGGTTTTCTCTAAAATTCAAGATGGTGGTGCTAAAATATTGCTTCATTCAAGCGATCTTTGAATGAAGCAATCTGTCACTCTACCCAAATGCATGAGATCCACGTTTCTAACCAGCTAGGTTATGTAATCTCTCATTGTAGCACTGCACCTAGGTTATGGAAGGTCCATTCTAACCAGCTAAAGTTAAATTCTCACATTTCTAAGTCCAGTTACCATCCTAAATGTGTAAGATTCATTCATGGTCTATGACAACATCTTCAAGATATCATGTAATAGATCTTGAACTTCAAATGATACGACTCAATTAGACTTGGATTTTACTAGTGCTTTGTCAACAGAATATGCCAACACAAAATATGGACCTAACATCTAATGTAAAGCCTCTATTTACAAACAAAGCAACCTCAATTATTTTTTAGCTTATCTCCTAAAGCCTCTATTTGCAAACAAAGCAACCTAAATTATTTTTCAGCTTATCTCCTACTACTAATGTTGAGCTCAATAGCTATAAACATAATGTCTTAACACCAGGCTATCCTTAATAACTCAAAAAGTGAAATTTCTAATTTAAAAGTAAATACCACAAAAAAGACATTCCAAATTCCGGCACTTTGAAAAGTAAAAGTTTAGCGAACAGTTACCAGCCTATTAGATTGTGACCTGAAAAGTACTTGTGAATCGAAACTACCTATGTACTAACACCAATGTTCTGGCAGGACCATAGGTCCATAAATTTTTTATGACACTTCCACTTTCTGATTCATGAATATCTAGGCACAGTTTATTTAGTCACCACAGTGCCACATGATAGTAAGATTATGGACTTCAACAATAACAGGCCAAAATACAAAATTCGTTAAGACACAAACACATAGTGAACAAAGTATACTATCCATTGACAAAGAACAATAGCTAATAACATAAAGACACAAATATATCACACAACTTTGAAGCTAAGTTACAAGCTTGATATCAAAGAATGTTACACATATCCAAACGATACACCCCCTTGAAAAAAAAGAAATACAAAAAAGAAGCATATCAATCTGTAACCAATCAGCCATTTCATCAATAGCTCAATTGCACATGTAAACCCCACTCTCAAACCTGTGACTAACCTCATGAAAGTCTATCTTACCCTCAGAAGCAGGCCGCAGGCAAAGCCCAGACAATGATCTAGCTCCTTGCGCAGAAAACTTCACATAAGCAACAACCTCAAGCTCTTCATCTTCCTCACTAGAGTCCACAGGCATCCTCGCCTTCAACCGACCAGGAGAACCCTTCACTGGAATCTCCGGGACATGCCATTTCAATTCTCTCTCAGCCCTATTCAATATAGCCTTGGGAGACACCTTCAACAATGTAGGGTCAACCGGTAGCTTCAAAACAAAAGTCACATCATTCAAAGGTACCGGTAAATCAGGATTCGAGGCGTACTGTATCATTACAGAGAGTAAAGTCCCAGTATGACGCTTTACAAGACGAACCCTCAAAGGCACCGGCGTCAACCTTGGTAACAGGCTATACTTGAGAATTGGTATAGGCTCGTCGGAAGACGCGGTCCTTACGTGAAACATGCTATTCCCGAGACTGCTTACACGAGAACTCTGCATGACAAATCTCTTAACCGCGCTCGTACGCTCCACCCGGAATGAAAACTCGGTTTCTTTATCGCCGGACACCTTGGTCGGCAATGTTTTCAAATAAACCACACCCAACAATCCTACTCTAGCAAGCAACGACTCTCTAAACTCCAGGCTGATCTCTTCCACAATGCACATTTCCGGACCCCTCTGTTCCGTTCTCTTCACCAGATCCTCAAGCGGATTAACTGCTCCGGGAGCAGCAGCCGCAGGTGCCGCTGGTGCAGCACCGTCCGGCCCAGTCTGTAACAATTCAAGCCCGCCAAGTCCTTGAGGTTTCGCAATTTTTGTGGGACCCAGAAACTCCGAGGCATCCAATCCTCCACCGAAAGGTGCATTAAATCCTTGAAACGAATCATCCAAGGAGGCCACCTTCTCACTGCCGTACGCTACTCCACCGTAATCTCCTTCGAATCCCTCCACTCCGATATACGTCGACTGGGTCGCCTCCGCGGGCGGCAATGTCGTCACCTCAATCCCCGCCAATGCCAGCGTCAAATCGGCGGAGGACGTCTCCTTGCTCTTCTTGAACCCACCCACGAGTTCTGGTGGCTTGTTGATCGCGTCGCTCGCCGCGAAGGGGTCCTTCTCCGCTTGCGTCTCCTCCTCCTGCTGCTGCTCCTGCGGTTGCTGCTCGCCAACACTCTGCGCCACAGGCGCCAGGCTCGCCGCCACCTCGTCCCCGGCCGCCAGCGTCTCGGGCGGGATCTCGAAATGTGCGTTGGAAAATGCCTCCACGCCTGCCTCGTGTTCGACGGAATGCGCTTCCAGATTCGTCCAATTGTCGGCGCCGCGAATCTTGCCCTCGGAGTCGAGCGCGGAGTGCACCATCTTGGCGATACCGTCGCCGTGCATGGCTCCGAGCATGGCGGCGAGGCGGATGCTGCTGACGCCGCGGAGGACGATGTCGAGGGCCATGTAGATCTCGGCATACTTACGCCCGAGCTTCTCGGGGGTCACGTCGACGCCGCGGCACGCCGTAACGACGACGCTCACGGCCTGGTTCACCATGTTGATGCACTCGAAGACGTTGATCACGGAGGTGTCGTCGGCGGTGGTGATGCCCAGGACGTAGATCGCGTTCACCAGGCGGTACACCACGCGGTAGCGGCTCTCCACACCGACGATTACCTGACCACTCGAGACCGCGAGGGGGTCGTCGCCGATGGAAGCCGCGAAGGAGTCTGCATCGGCGTCGGAGGGGTGGTTGCTGTTGTGTTTGGAGGCAGCGAAGGCGTGGCGAGTCTGGCGGAATCCGGAGAGGGCGACAAGGGCGCGTGCCGGTGGGAACCACTCGCGGGTCTGGAGCAGGACGTCGGATCCGTTGGCGGGTTGGAGGGCGAGGGCCAGGCAGGACATGGTGAGGAGGTCGAGCTCGAAGACCGAATCAGATCGGTCTTGGGTTTGGGTTTTTGAATCTTGGGGATTTTGGAGGAGATGTAATGCAGAGAACCTACTCTGTAATTCACAGCCGCTTGGATTTCTGTGTGATTTCCATTTCCGCTTGCTGTGAGAGTGGGGGAGATAGAGAGACCCAGGTGAGGACGACGACAATGGTTATGGGCCGGTTGAAATGTCATGGACGAGGCCCACACTCACGGCCCGGTAACAGGCAAGTCTACTGGACTCCATTCATATTACACGCACGCATGTTTGAGAATGAGAATGAGAATAAGAATGAGAATAAGAATAAGAATGAGAAATAGTAGGGCTATTTAGTTGATTGATATATAGAGTAATGAATAAATGGGATGATGTAATAGTAAAATTTTGTCTTTTTATTTTTTACAAGTGTTGATTTAATGGTTGATTTTCACTATCACATATCAAGTTGTATAACAGTCTACTAAATAACATTATTCTCAATGAAAATGACTTCTATTATGTCTTAGTACAAACTGAGACCTTTGTGCTATCCAATGAAAAGTCGACACATAAGCCTGAAACAAGAAAAACAAATGTTAACAAAACACGGATCTAACAAGTAAAGTAAATGATATGCAAGAGCGAAAGAAGAAATGTTAGATAGGGAACAAGATCCTCTCTAAAATTAATTATATTGAGGAAACAAAAATATATTTTCACTATAACTTGAGAGGATCCTATTTCGTTAGATAGGTTGTTTTGCCAATATTTATTTAATGCTGATATGTTGACCTCTTATTGGAGGGCACAAAAGTCTTGATTTGTATCAAAACCTTATAAAAGTTATTATCTTACTTAATTAGAAAGAGAGTAATAATACTTTTCATACTTATTTGTCTCACTCTCAAACGGTATAAAATGGGTGTGATAAATAAAAATAAAGTAAGGCATTACTTAGGAAAAAAAAAAAAAAAAAAGGTGAAGATTGGCTTAATTTTGCATAAGATCTTCATCGGAGCATGAAAAACCATAATGTTGTTTTTGATGCTAAAGTTGCCTCTAAAAAAAAACGGCGAAGCTTTCTTTATTGTTGAACTCAATCTTTCTTTTTTATCATATTATCATTAGCAAATTATACACATATCTATCATTATTTTACTTGGATTCAGATGCTCTTGTGGGGGGCATAGGAAAAAGGTTCCAAAATACATATCGGATAAGTTGGGATAAAATGTGGTATTCTAACGCTGAGGGTTGTTTAGGTTTTTGACATCTAGTATGCTTTAATAAAACATTAGTAGCAGAACGCTAAATTTATCCAATTGGTGAGACGCCAATTTTTTATCTTTATTTTGTTCTTCATATGTGCTGCGTCAAGGTTGCTACATAATTTTGACACATTGGCGTCAAGGACTTTCAAAGAAAAACATTTTCTGAATGTCAATATTCTTAATGCGAGCTTGGGTAGAAGACTTTATTTTGCTTGGAGAAGTATTGTATCGACTTGTGATCTACTCAAATATAGACTTATATAGAGAATAGTGTGATAGTTGATTATGATTATTGTTCGTTGAGTCAATCACATAGTCTTCCCCTGTTTCGATGTTCACGTGTGTGGGGCGAGTGTCGCCCTATTGTTTTTGCCTATCGAGGCATCATTGGTTTATCAGGGAAGGTGATCACGTGACTATTTTTAATGTTTGATTGGACTTTCATTTACAACCCTGAGCATGCATGCTCCATCTGAGCGGTTTGAATGTGACGTACAGAGACGGAGGGAGGGGGGGACGAGGGTGGGCCATGGTCCCCCCCAAAATAAGGAAAAAAAAATTATAAGTAAAAAAAATAATAAAAAAAATTAAAAAATTAAAAAAGTAAAATTAAAGTTTTAATTTTAGTTATTTAGCCCCCTCCAAAAAAAAAAAAAAAAAATTGGCCCTATTTTTAATTTTGTTGGCCCATACCCACTAAGTTTTTTTATTTTTGGCCCTTACTTTCAAATGTTCACTTTTTTTGGCCCTTACAGTAGTCTTTACTTCATAAAAAACAACAAAAATAATTTTTTTTAATACAAAAATTTTAAAGAACCGAAAAAAAAATTTGGCTGGCCCCCTTCCATAAAATTTCCTGGCTCCGTCCCTGGTGACGTATCGCTTCTTCAACATCTTGCTTTCTAACTATTCTTTCCTTTTCAGGTATTGGATTGGGTTTTGTCTTGGGTTGGTGTTGGTTCTTCTCGACTATCAAGAGCTGGCTACCTTTTTCTTTTCTTTTTTTAAGCAAATAAGGGAAAGGGGTAGAGCTGGCTACCTTAGTTAGCCATTATTGTTGAGCTTTTTTCTGAATGGTGGGGAGAGGTGCTGCTGAGCCTTCTCAGTCTCATCAATCCAATATGATGTCTTGTTTCCTTCATGTCACTTGCTTTGGTGATGATTCATGGAAATAACTCTTGTCTCAGCATGGCGTTTGTAATTGCATGGTCGATTTTGGACACCAAGATTCAGTAATCGAATCTTTTATGTCATTGAGGGATCAAGTACCCAACAAGAGGTGTTTTGATCGACTACTATGGTATTTCTCCAGCCCTAATTGGATATTTGTATTATGGTTACTTTTACCCTTAGTGAATATTATAAGTTTATTTGAATTATTTTCTTTATCATCTTCCATACACTCTGATGGAGACCTATCAACTGGTATCGGAGTATGACTATGACAAAAGGAAAGAACAGAAAAACTTGAAGCCGACATGGAGGAAGTGAGAGAAGGACTGCACCGACTGGAAACAGGTGTCAACTTCTCCATTGAGCGCATGTAGCCAATTATAGAAGACATCCTAAGAGAAATCATTGATCTTTTGACGAACCAAAGAGATTATCCTAAGAATAAGAAATTATCTTATTGTGTAACGTGGTATTTCTCCAGCCCTAAGTGAAGATTTATATTGTGATTGCTCCCACCCTAAATAGAGATTATTAGTTTATTTGAATTATTCTTTTCATCGTATTATCACACTTAGCACTCTGTTTTATTTCTCTGCCAAAATAGCTCAACCAAATGGGCTGTTAAGGGGGCATATAAAATATAAATTATACAACACCAAAATTTACACTCGATTAAATAATCTCAGCAAAACCACCTCTGCTGGAATCAGCAACCTCCCTTGAGCAACTCATGATAAACACAAAAACCCCTTTGCAATCATTCAACACCAAAAACCCCTTCTCTTGTGATCACAAGCTCACAAGAACCCTCCGGCAGATGAGGCGCGAAAACAACATGAAGTCGCCGCCTTGTTCGGGTGCACACACGATTCGCATCGACATCAACTAACCCTTTCTCTTCTTTCTCAACCTCCTCGTTCCTCGACAAGAACAACCTTGAATTCACACAATTCGCCCACGCTAGTCCCAAGGCCGGACAAACCCGTCTCCCCGACGAATACAAGCAAGCCAGATTCCCAATCCTCGTCCCATTTATCCCCTCAGGCACTATCAAATCCACAACTTGGTTTGTCACCACAACCGCCAGACCGAACCTCTTCGCCAAGAACTTCAATTTCCCAGAAATCTTGAAGAACAGAGAGGACCTCCGCTTAAGCTCAACAGGGGAGTTCTCAAACTCGGAACGAAATAGCGCCGCTATCGAATCAATCACAATAAGCTTAACCGGCAAGTGGGTTTTCGGGTCGGAGAGAAACGACTCCATCTTAGGCAATATATCGAGCAGTTGGTCCGCAGAATGTACAGCGTGAACAAATATAGAATCACAGGGATCGGTCTTGAAAATTGCAGGGTATGTAGAGCGGAAGGCGTGGGAGAGTTGGTGGAGGCGGCGAGAGGGAAAAGGGTACTCGGTGTGGATGTAAAGAGAGGAGCCGGAGAGGCCGCCGAGAGAGACCGGGAGCTGAGCGGAGAGAGCCAATTGGAGGCAGAGCTGGGTCTTGCCGCAACCGCTCTCGGCGAAGAGCTCGGTTATGGAGTTGCAGGGGATGCCGCCGGCGAGGCAGCGGTCGAGGAGCGGGCAACCAAGGGTGCATTTCGGGGTGGTGAGAGGACGGTGGAGGAGATTTTCTGGGGCCGGAGTCATTGTTTGAACGTTGAGTGGGAAGCCGTCCAAATTATATCTTTCCTTTTTGCCGCAAAAACAGTTCTATTACGAAAAGCACAACTTTTAAAAAATAGTAAATAAAGAGTCCTGCTATCATATTGTCAAGAGTGAGACAAGTATCTGTCAAAATATGATATGGCTTTATTAAAAAAAAAAAAAAAATTGTAAAAAAATTTCTCTCTTCTTAGTCCTGCTAGATTTTGTTTTTGTTTTTTTTTTTTTTTAATTTTTATAAGTTAATATTTAATTTCTAATGCCTCAAAATTTATTTTTTGATTTAAAACTAAAACCTATGGGTGGAAGGTTAACCCTTTAAAGACGGTATCATTTAAAAGAGATTTTATCATCCTAAATTTAGTGTTAATACCTCAAATTTGAATTTTCCTTTAATATCTTTCTTTTCCAATTAAAAAATAAAAATAAAAATAAAAAAAAGGTCATGTCTAACGCTTGAGGCAGCCGAAAATCTCAACTCGTAAATAAATGCACTTATCTAAAATTAGTTTTCCCGTTTTGTCTTTAATTTTTATTAGAAAGTGGAAAAATACATCACATAAATTAAATTAAAATTCAAGGGAAAAATTCATATACCCCTCAAACTATCATCCAATTAATAATGTATTCCCAACTTTCAATTGTGACAATGTTCTTCCAAACTACAAAAAATTGTCAATGTTCCCCCAATGACGAAACTATCCTTAGTAAAATAAAAACAAAAAATACTAAAACTTTTTAAAAAAAAACCTAAAACTAAAAAAGAAAAAAGAAAAAAAAAATCCAAAGGGTAGCAAATTTAAAATTAAAAAATTAAAAATTAAAAATTAAAAAAAAAAAATCCTTTGTATAAGAAAAAAAAAATTAAAAAATTTAGAATTTTTTTTTAAATAATCGTTTTAAAAAAAAAATCGTTTTAAAAAAAAAAAAAAAATTTATAGGGGTATTTTTGTCTTATTGAAAAATATATAAAGACATTTTTATTGTTTTGATAGCCTTGGGGGAGGGGACATTGATAATGTTTTAATAGTTTGGAGGGAACATTGCCAATTAGGTGGTAGTTTGAGGGAGGTACATGGACTTTATCCTAAAATTAATATAAAAATAAAAGGTCATTTTTGAAAAAAATGTGAACAATTATCGGGAAGACTTGAACCTTTAATCTCATTAATCACCCCAAATTTATTACAGGTGAAGATATATATTAAGATAAAAATCTTTAATAAAATTTTGCCAAACCCATGTAACCTAATTGCCACTTTTAAAAACCTGGATAGCAATTTAAAAAATTTGCGAAAAAATGATATTTAACCCTAAAATTAAAAAAATTAAAAATAAAAATAAAAAGTAAAAAAATAAATGTATTTACATTTTATGGGATACCTTATTCCTGTTGGCTGTTGCCTGCTTTAATACTGCTACTTCAAAGAATCCGCTCTTATCAAGAAGTACAAAGGATTGCAATGATGTACACGAGAAGTATACATGAGAAACACTCGATTAAGAACACGAAGAAAAGAACACATATCAAGAGACACATACCAGAGGAACACCCAATTAACTATGATTCTACTTCATTGACAAAAGGTTACATAGGTCAAAGTCATTGCATCTTTATGCTGCCTCTTTATTCTAAAAGCAAAAGAGTCAAATAGATGTTGCAACATATGGGGGGGCACCAGTGCTTGCTATTTAATGTATTCATCTTCCAAAATATTTGATGACAGAACCATTGCAGAAGCCCCAAAAGTCAAAATCCTCCCCCCTAAACCACAAGTTGTTATGGGAGGAAAGAGGAAAGAAGAGAAGCAGGAGCACTTAACACCTCTTTCCTCTTTCCTCCCATAACAACAATCTTAGCCACTTACATCTTTAGGAATATCTGAGGCAATAGAAATACCTCTCATCTTGATCACATTCCATAAACATACCACTTTATCAAGCCTAACAAAATACAAAAGGTACTGCAGGAGAAAAAATGATAAAACAAAACATGAGATTCCTTTTGTTAGGGTGGCTTTCCAAATAAGAAGCCATAACATTGATCCTTACAACAATTCATAAATTTAAAGTACTGTGAACTTAAAAAAAGGTCTGAGCTCTAAATGTTCATCTTGTGGACTTTAAATGTGGCCAACTCTCACCACGTTCATCTTCATCCAGGTTTACCCATTGAAGGGGTTGCTTTCCTTCCTCATTAAAAGATTCCCTAACGTTGTTTCAACATGTGATATGTGGTTTTCAATGGCATCAATAAACTGTCTATGCCTAGCTGTTGTATTGTCATGGCCATGATGTCCATAGCTCAACCTGACAGCCCTCACGAGCTCTTCCAACTGATTCAACATTAAGATTTCAATAATGCAAAATTAGAGGCAAAAACCAAAACAAGTTTTCTAAATGTCGCTTGATTGGTGAGAAAATGTCAAATAAGAAACCAGATGAGTGTTTTGAATCCCATATATGACGAATTGACGATGATTGAAACCCATGAAAGCATAAATCCGACTTTAAAAAATAAAATATTCAACATTGGCTTAGGCTGAAGTAAACCTTTATTTTTCAGAAACCATACAAATAGAAAACAGAAGATTTAAAGTTGTACTTTGTCCACTTACTCAACTAACAAAAAGTAAAGATCAGTTGGGGATTCTGATAATAATATCCAAAGTGTATTGAAGAGGAGGGGAAAAGGAGCAATGCAGAAATTAGAGAAAAAGAAAACTAATGTACCTGCCATTTGGCTACCTAGAGCAGTTTGCAACCCACTGCAGAGTTCATCCAAATCCTTTGGTGATAGAGTTTCTCTCCTCTCTCTTACCCATCTCCAGTATGCCGATTCCATTCCGCAGAAACAAAGCGGACGAAATAAACTCCAACTGTAGAACTGAAACCACATAAATCAAACAAGGATTCCAACTGCAATAAATTCAGCTGGAATGGTTAGGCTCCTCTTGATCCTTGGGAAAGTAAGGCCGGCCAATAGTACTACAAAACCCCCTTCAATTATTAGTTATCCAGTGCATGAAGATTACCTTATACGGTTGAATATTCCAGAACTTCTTGATAAATCAAAACAGCTTGCAATAGTTTTCCTTTCCAGGTTTTGAGTAAAACATGAAAGATTTGATACTAAGTAGTACAGATTACTTTTTTCAACCCTACAAATTTCCAATGGGACATTAAGCTAATAATCAACCATTTGTCCCATCCCAAAGAAATGCCCCTTTCTAAAGCATACTAGATTACAACAACTACCCAAATGCAAAATTGATGAGAACCAACTAGAACAGGAAAATTATAGTTACACAGACAACTTTGCCATTCAAGAAATGCAACAAGGAAACTCATCAATTCCAAGCACTTCTAGTCCAATAGAAAATAGACCATGCTGTATCATCAACACCAAAAAGGAGAAATAAATGGAACATATATAACCTAAGACCATCCCAACTAACATTTTTTTTAAATAATTGAGATATCATTAAAAGTGTAAAGCGTCCCCAAGTACATAGGGTGTATACAAGAGAAATTATTTAGTTTGTATGAAGAAAAAAAACAAGAAAATCATGATAACTAATCACCAAATAAGAAACAAAAGCAACTATCCAAAGATATAAGGCATTGAAAAATAAAAATTTAATCTCCTTCAAAGTTCTCTTACGGTCCTTAAAACTTCTGTCATTCATTTTCCTCTATAGACACCACAAGCATGAAGGCACCATCTTTCATACAGCAATACTCTGAGTGCTGCCGAAAATCCACCAACAAGCATACAGGTCCTTATTTGTATTTTCATTCAGATTTTAATAAGAAATTCCCTAAGGTTGAGTTTTCTCTTATTTTACCTTAATTTCTTGATTGGTTATTAGTTTTGGGAAGAGTTGTGAGTACTGTGTTGTTTGGCTTTGCAATATTCCACCACACCTTGCTCTGCATCACTGACTAAGCCCTTATGAAAGTTTCTTCTACATTCTTTGGAATAAGAAATTCGGAAGAATGGAAAATAGTTTCACTTTGTTTGTCAGGTTGGAAACATTAACGAGAAAGGGATAAGGAAAAAGAAAGAGAATATGTACAGTTTGATTACCTCTTCTTGACACATTGCATTGATGAACTTCAATGAATACATGGTATACATGTTGGAACATTAAATTGGACAATACAAGAGAAATGGGTTGTAAAAAGAAATCCCTCAAAGTACTACTATGCACAACAACAGCAACAGTGTACATCATCATTATAAGGCATGTCAGATTCTTGATACCCTGGAGTTCTAATCTCTTCAATTGATGATTGTTGATAGTTGTACCAAATTGCCACCAAGATGCTGAGGAGAAGATTTACAGAACTCAACACTGCCAGTGTCCAATAGTACTTATCCAAGCGACTTTTATTTAGTGTGTCCTGAAACCAACTCGGTTTTCCTCCCCTTTCACTGACCTTGCCCACCACATAAACAGAAAGCACACTACCCACAAATCCTGCTCCAAAAACACCCCGGGTGCAAAATAGCAAGCAAGAGCTCATAGAGGCAGGAATGTTACCAATGAAGAAACAAGCAATGCCGTAACCAGAGATTTCATCTCGATCACCAAGAAGATAACCAGAGATTCCATCAAGGACACCAAGAAGGAGATACTGTGGAACAAGCCAAAACATGCTCATTGGGATCTTCCCCTTAGGTTCGTTAAGTAACCCATGGCTTTTGATGATGTCTATCCTCCTTGTCTCCACTTTTGCAGCTGTGATACAACATAGTATAGAAAATAACATGGCTGCTATCATTCCAATAAGAGCTGCATATTTTCCTGATAACATTTTAACCACTTTGACATAGAATTTAGCAGACATTGATTTGGTAATGTCATGGAAGATTAGTAGAATAGGAAGAGGGACCATCAATCTTCCAACCTTGCGATTCATATTATTTGCTTGTTCTAAAAAATAAGTGGCTCCTATGGAACTCACAACCCCACACATAATGAAAGTCGACCACATGGGTATCATGCGTATAAAAATTTTTGTTTCCTCTACTTCTGTCACCTTGCAAAGTTTCCATTTATTTTGTACTTGTTGCTCTGGAGTTTGGGTTGGGACTATCATGGCAGCCTTGTCAAGGCACCTGCATAAAAAAATTATGTTTCAGAAAACATTTTAGGCTATTCGTGTACAGCTTGATAATAAATTTTTTAGGTCAAAACCAACTGTTGAGTAGATTTTGTCCTGCAAAGTACTAGAAATGAGTAAATTGCAAAAAAAAAAAAAAAAAAAAAATTATTCATGAAATAAATTGTTAAAATAGTTATTAAAATAAATCATGAACATAGGCAAGGTCATTCTGTTAAATCGCTAATTATCCTAAAAGCTTAAGCTTAAAGAAATGAATGAATTTTATCATTTAATTAATATTTTACACTCACATATTAGAATATATGATTGTAATCAAATCATATATTCTAATATCCCCCTCAGGTGTGGGCTCAATACGTTAAATATTTAACTGAAATGAAGAATAAATTGTGAACTTAGCGTTCGAACTTGAGACTTTTGATCTGATACCATGTTTAAATTACCAATTATCCTAAAGCTTGAGAGAGAAAGAGAGAGAGAGAGAGAGAAAACCTGAGACTCGGGGTTTGAGGCAGGGAGTTGAGACTAACTTGATGATTTGCATGGCTTGGGGTCTGAGGAACAGAGTCAGGATTAACTTGATGATTTCCATAGAGCTGATGATTAGCATCCCACTGAGAGAACATCTTGGAAGCAGAAGCTACAAAAACTCTAAAAACAGTTGTGAGAGGACTCCCTTGCGGTTCAACATTTGTGTACGAAGGTGAACCACTTATAAACAGAAAAGTTGCAAGTGTTGTGCATATTGCTGGTATTCCAAATCGGACAGACCACGGCTTTATAAATGGAAGCGCAATTCCTCCAACAATTGGGAGAAGAATCACAGCAAAGAAGCCAGGCAATTCTCTCACTAGATCAACTGGACCATTTGCTGTTTGGTCAAGCTCTTCTTGTTGGTTGCCGAAAGACTCTAAGGATGTCATATGACCAGATATCCCAAAAGCTATGAGGGCTAATGCTGTGTAGAAGAGAGCCTTTTGGGTATCACCAATGCAATCATCACAGTTGCCTGCAAATCTAGAAAGGACTGGTGGTGTTGACATTGCCAATAAGCTCATCCCCTGTTGTCATACCAAATTATTAGTACATCTTCTGGTAGAAGTCCAATGACTCTATCAAAACCTGTATGATGCAAAGGAATGAATTAGGCAACATTTTTAGACTAATTACACTGTCATAAGTGTTAAAGTAATTGTTAAGTGATTATATTTACATTTTCCTATTAACTTAAGCTTATGGAAAAAGTGATGATTTAACATAGTATCAAAGCCAAAAGTCCTAAGATCAAACTTTGACTCCGTTAATTCACCCCCATTTAAATTAAATATTCCACGTGTTGGGCCTTACATATTAAAATGGAGTTTGAGACCACACATGAGGGGGAGTGTTAAAGTAATGGTTAAGTGATTAAATTTACCTTTTGCTATCAGCTTAAACTTATAAGAAAAGTGGTGATTTAATAATAAGAGCATCGAACACTGATAAACATATGAGACCTATTTGACACAAGTGACTTTATTGCAATGGACAGAAAATTATACAAACCACAATTTTACAAACCACTCCAGTTTTAACCAATTAGATAAAAAAAAACTGCAATCTGCAGCTTACAAACCAAACTCTTTCTAAACGTCCTATACGCAAACTACAGCAATGTGCAGCTTACACCATATACTATGTTCTCCCTATACTCTACAATACTCAAACATACAAATCAATAAGAAGCTGCTACAAACTAACCTATATACCAAGCATTTTATCAGGTATCCCCCATTAGCAACATAGCTTCCCATTTAATCTGCATAGCAACTCTCTCCTCTGATATGATCTGATCACTATGTTTTATATAATTCCTATGTTTCCAAAAGTTATAGACATCAGCAGTCCAGCCCAATTTGCATAACACTACTTTCATATTTCTACACTTCAACTTCCTCGAACCCCAATTCATAATGTCTTCCCAACTCATCTACATATCTTCAACAAGACAAGCACTCAAAATTTCTTTCCAAATCCTTTTGCTAAAACCACATTGAAAAAACAAGTGGTCTCTCCCTTCTATACAACTTCTGCAGAAAACACTTAGCATCCCCACTTTAACATTCTTTTCCCTGTTACCAAACTGTCTGGCATAGTCAACCAAAAAACAAAAGCCTATCTTGGTATAGCCTTAGGAAACCATGCAGCTATGATCATGGAGTGATATTATTTAGAATTTTAGATGATGTTTCTCCTTGATTATCCATTCTTCTTTGCCGCGCCTATATCACTATGGGATATGAAGCAAGAATATAACTAAAGCAATTTAAGCAAAAATGTGGCACTTTAGGTAGTTTAGTAAAAATATGCAAAAATGAGGGAAATTCTGGAAACTTACAAAGCAGCAAGCAAGACTGGAGAGCAAGAGCATGCGATAGTGGCCTAGGAAAGCTTCCACAAGGAAGGACATGCCTACAGGCATTATGAATTGTAAACCTACAAACACATTTACAATTGCAGCAGCACGGATGATGTCAAGCTTCCATACATTTGTTAAGTATGTCATCATCACCCACGTGGCGTACCCTGCTAGTATGTCAGCCCATACCAGAACTGCAATCGAAGAGCAAGAAACAAAAACTATCAAACAAAGAAACAAAAACTATCAAGTAATTCAATGCAAAGGACTCGGATGATCCAAATAATTCAACACTCAAAATGAGATCTCAAGCATGTGATTTCTCTAGAACCCAATAACTAGATGTGCTAATTCAAAAACCTGCTACTCTGACTTTCGCCACCATGTTCACCAGTTATCTCAACTTTCTGCAGTACAAAGACACAAAAATTCGTTGGAAGAAGCATATGAAAGTACTAAGAACGACCCCAAGTAACTTGCAAAGGAGAAATTCAAATTCAAAAGCACTGATGCAGTGATGCATGCTATATATGCAAGAAACAATGAAGTTTAAAAACGATGCTTAGCTCCAAATGGTTAGCTTAAGGATCTCTTGAAAGACTATGATAAGAGAAGTTCAGATCAAAATTATACCCAAATAAGGAAAAGTAGGAATCATTACACAAAAATGAGAGGTTTCTTGAAGAGAGGTAGAGAAAAATGAAATATAGAAGTCATAGAAGATGTTGCCTGGAAAGACAAGTGCAGGCGTAGGTTCAGTTGAATTAGCAGTAAGAGGGAAATTTCTGGGAGAGAGAGAGAGAGAGAGAGAGAGAGCTTTGCCCTCAACCTCTCTAGTCCATTTATTTTTACTGGCTAACAGCTCCATTGGTTGACTGAGACTCAACGACTCCGGCTATCTATACTCTTTTTTTTTCTTTTTTCTTTTTTTTTTTTTTTTTTTTTTTTTGAAATGCACAACTTTTAAAAGACTAATTCTGTTGGGTAGATTTTTATACGACTGTTACATAATTGGATTATGTAATAGTAAAACAATCAAGTGTTATTAAGAGTTGAATTTTATTGTCATATTCAACTAAATAAAATTACTCTTAGTAGACTTATATGTATACTGTCATGCAAATAGATAACGCGACAATAAAAAATAGACCTTGGATTAGTAATTGAATTTTTTTTTTTTTCCTTACAACTGTAGATTTAATTGCTGATTTTTATTGTAACGTCATTAAGTTGTTTAGGAATCTACTAAATAGCATTACTCTTTAAAAAATAGTGATAAATGCACTTACCATATACAAGTTTCCCCATTTTGTCTTGAGTAATTCTATTTAGTATCTTCATGTACAACTATCACACAACTGAATGACGCAACAGTAAAAATCAGTCATTGAATCAGTACTTATTTTTCTTTTGTTTATAAGTGCCGATCCAATTACTAATTAAAAAATAGGGATAAGAGAAAGGGCAAGAATGGCCCATCCGGGCTCCCTAATTTCAAACCGAAGAAACAACAGTAATCATTAATCCTAAGTGCTTACACCTTAACATGATAATTGTCATGCCAGCTTTTCACTATAAAAATTTTTAATCCCATTTACTTACTTTCTTTTTGCAACTCCTACATTGGGGGGTAAGCACTTAAAATTGTAAAAAAAAAAATAGAGTTAATGCAGCATTACTCATTTAATTTTGCAGCTATCATTTATCAAGATGCTTTTCTTTTTAATCTTTTCAAATTTACTAAAAACAAATTATCTGTTCCCTTGTATTCTATTTTCGTTTGTTTCTATCTTTTCATTCCTCTCACTTTTTCTGTCATTCATGGAAACAAATCCTAGTTAGCACATACCTGTCGCTTTATCATATTTTAAGGACCAATACATTTGCCATTGTTCCCATGGCTCTTCCATCACCACACCCCCGTGTTTGGTACACTGAATTAGTGATTGAAGAATAATAATGGGTATTACTAAAATCACAATAAGTTATGTTAAAAAAGAAAAAACACACAATATAAATTACAATAAAATAATCATTAATTTTTTTTTATTTTTTGGTGTTGACAACTCACCCAAAGTGGACACAGAAGAGATTCGAAGGTAATCACACTACCCTCGATACTTCTGGTTGGGGTGGCTAAGCACCCTCAAGTAATTGAATAGTCAAACAAAACTATGGAATACCTATCCTACTCTTGGACCTATTCTTGTCGTTCAAACGACCCCTAGTATAATTGAAAACCCAAATGTTTAAACCATGATTCTACTTAACTCCTGTAATTCACAAACATGAGATCTTCTGTTATTGAAAATGGGGGGCCAAGCTTAAAAAGCCCTCCACGGACTACATTGCTTTTTAAATGAAACAAACAACGTTTGCACAACGTCTTCCTCCTCTTGTTCTTCCTTTTCTTCTAGTACTCACTTGAGTTTGAAATTTGAATGGCTCAACAAGCAACATTTGCGGTGCCCTTATTATTAACACCCTTCTGACCATTTTTACGTTCTTTTACAACTCTTTTAACTCTCTCAACTCCTCTGTTTCACATGACCTAATACATAGATTAACAGGGGAGTTGTCGTGGTTACTGTTGCCACAAATGGCTTCTTGCCCATTTCTGGGTTGTCTGCTGCTTTTTTGTCAGTGTGGGTTGACGATTTGCGGTTGAAGCACGGTGAGGAGGCTCACGACCAAAATCGAAGTTGTTTTTCTTTGTTTTATCATTATTATTTTGGATCTTTGCATGATTGTGACATCTAACGTTGGGATGATCTAGATAGACATGGCAAGCACAGCTGTTGATATGGCAATTTTAACCAAATTAAATGTACAGGTAACACAATTTTATATGAGGTGAGGTAACGTGGCCACGCGTGTTGGTGGCCGAACAACCGTTAAATTTTTTTGACGTAACACTACCAGATGTAGATAATAAAATTTTGCCAAACCCATGTAGCATAATTCTCACTTATAAAAATCTGGATAGCAAGTTAAGAAAACTTCTAAACCACATGTACTAAAATGGTACTTAACCCTAAAAGAATGAGCCTGTGTAGGCCATGCCTGGCAAAAAGTCATGAGTGGATAATTGAAACAGACCAGATGAAAACATTTACTGCAACTAGATATGAAGATAAGCCCTTCTATGCAAGGCTATAAAAGTTAAAGCCATGGACTTGGGGCCTTAACAAGCAACCATGTTTAGATTTTAGAGCATCGAGTCAAATGGTATTGTTTACACGTTTACACTACCAGATATTCGCTGACAACATGAACGTATTTACATTTTGTGGGATACCCTATTCTTGTTGCCTGTTTTACTTCTGCTACTTTAAAGAGGTGGTTTAGCTGCTTCCAAATGTCATACATGTTGAGGAGATGTCGATTTTGGAATCCCAGGCAATCCTTTTTCAAACTTTCCTTGATTCAGAAACGGCTCCAATTCCTGTGGAAAAATAAAGGGGTATAAATTAGAAGCAACCTTATCTCTATTTCATTCCTGATAAGCAGAAAGAAATGCTGCAACTACGATTCCTTTTTCTTTTTTTTTTTGATAATTTAAAAAGAAAAAAAGAGAAAAGAATCATAGTTGCAATCTTATCAAGAAGTAATCCAATCTAAAAAAAAAGATTCTTTTTTTCTTTCTTTGAAAAGTAATCCAATCTTATCAAGAAACCCAGAAGAACGCAACCTGTGTACATGGAAAGTATACAATAGAAATACTTGAAGAACACATATAAAGAAACACCCAAATAACTATGATTCTATTTATGAAATTTATTTTAGATAGGATTAATGTTCCACACTAGGGGAGGGGAGGAGGGGGGATGGGGGGTGGGGCATCCAAGCTTGCTACTTAATGAATGAATTCATCTTCCAAAATATTTATTATGCATGACGACAGACCCATTACAGAAGCCCCAAAAGTTAAAACCCTCCACCTAAACCACAAGAACGAAGCTGTCTGTGACTGAGAATAATTGAGCAGCTTTAGCAAAACAAGTACGAAATTTGCAGAATTTTACTTCATCTTATGGCATGAACGACATTGGCATGGTGAAGTTATGGCCAGAAATTGAGATAAAAATAAAATTTCCAGTCGATCATGTTCAGTTTTTAAATGTTGTAAAGGATGGCTAGGATTGTTCATATGGGAGGAAAGACGAAAGAAGAGAAGCGGAAGCATGGAAAACCTCATTGTCTCACTGCAATCCTGGCAAAACAAAACAAGTACGAAATTTGCAGAATTTTACTTCATCTTATGGCATGAACGACATTGGCATGGTGAAGTTATGGCCAGAAATTGAGATAAAAATAAAATTTCCAGTCGATCATGTTCAGTCTGTAAAGGTTGTAAAGGATGGCTAGGATTGTTCGTATGGGAGGAAAGACGAAAGAAGAGAAGCGGAAGCATGGAAAACCTCATTGTCTCACTGCAATCCTGGCAAAACATTGATGGTATAGTGGCTTCAACTAAAAAAAAAGTATAAAAGAAGACCTTAATAACACGTTTATCACAGGAACAAAACATACACTGCACAACTATGAACTCCGGATAGCTATGTGATGATACAGATACTTCCACAATAGATCCCCCAAGAATATGATAGTAAGTAAAACAGGAATACATCACATATGTGAGTATATAACAGAGTGAATGGTTGAAACAGTGTATGGGTGAGCCTGTGTATGAACATTTAATTTTAATACTTTAAAACTACGGCCACAAAACATCATATGATGTTTTCCCCTACAATTACACTAGACCAAATGAAAGGTTGTATCCTAGCAACTGAGGTGTCCAATACATCTTAAGGAATTCCAAGAAGTATCAAATATATTTCCAGTAAGTAATCATATTTTCAAGAGTTAAATACATTTAAGATGTATTAGAAGATGGGTGTCAGAGTGTCTGTACAGTACTTGTATTGAACATAGAGATGACAAGGATATGGATATCCGGGATACATGGCTAGTTAGCTACACAACAGTGGTCCATTCATTTATTTAATTTTTCCCCTAAACACATTGTATTAAAAAAAGGGGGGGATTTCTAAGGCAATAGATATACCTCTCATCTTGATCACGTGCCATAAACATACCACTTTATCAAGCCGAGTAAAATACAAAAGGTACTGCAGGAGAAAAAAGATAAAACAAAACATGAGATTCCTTTGTTAGGGTGGCTTTTGAAATAAGAAACCACAACATTGATCCTTACAACAATTCATAGATTTAAAGTCCTGAAAACTTAAAATAGGTTTTACTATCATAAAATGACCAATAATAGAGCATGTTCCTCTATGATTTAATTATAGCTCCTGCCAAGGCACATACAACACTCTATACACTAAACCATTCTCCAAAGCCACATATGACTTGTGTGCATTTGTGTGTGTGTGTGTGTGTGTGTGTGTGTGTGTGTGTGAGAGAGAGAGAGAGAGAGGCACGGTTCTATTCCTATGCTAGAAGTGGCATCTAGTAAACATGCCACATGTAAAAATAATTGCTGCTTCTATATAACGTGATCCAATCCGTTGCTTCTTCTGAAACATATTTTTTTAGCCTGAAACTATTTTAGATAGCAAGCTAAACAGAAAGAATGTTGTAACAATACACACCCACAATTTAATAAAACTGAAGAATTAAGGGGTGCTAATGTCCAGAAGTGGATTATGCAAACTCACCTCTTGACACCTATGAGATCCTAATTGATATGTTCTGAGAACATGAAGGCACAACTGATACCAAAGACTAAAAGATTACCGCCAACGGTTGCAGAAAACTAATTCCTCAACATAAGGATCCTAAGTGCCATCCCATAACCTAAACTATTAATTGTACGAAGTTTGCCATCCCATAACCTAAACTATTAATTGTACGAAGTTAACCTTGACAATAGGCACTTTTGCTTTAAATATATACTGCTTTCTTCTAGGGCTGTAGAGGCTGTGGCAGTTAGCGGTTATTGTCTCTAATTGCACCGCCTTAGGCGGTTAGCAGTTTTGAGTAATTGCCAGTTAGCAGTTATTTATGCCCAAACCGCACCACGGTAACCACCTATCAGGTATGGGCCTTTTCTAGCATCTTTTTTTGACCTATTTTAGATGGTTTTGGGGCCGTTTAGGGCCTGTTTTAGTGTTTTAATATGAAACCATATACCAAAACTATGTCATTTTGCTATATATATATAGACGATTATATATATATATATATAGGCGATTAGCGGTTGTTAACCGCCCCCGCCTACCTTACCACCGCTAACCGCACCACCCTAAGCAGCCAACTTTGTCTTTATTTTCACTTCTCTAAAAAAATGTCAACCTATTTTCAAAACTATTGCCAAATAATTGTCTTCACTGTTCTCTCACAAAAAAATCAAATTTTATTTCACCTTTGTATCACATCAATCACTTCTTATTACTAGTCAAACAAAAAACTCACAACAAAACTCTTTACCAAACACACCCTTAATAACTACCCGTCTGTACAATCCTACTCCCTTCCCAGGTCTAGTGATTATAACTTTGGCTAACTACAAAATAAGAAGGAAAAAAAAACAACCTATTAATTTTATTTACACCAACTACCATGCTAATTCTCATTGGAAGACTAGAAAGTCTGCAAGTACTGGGGCATGATATGAACGTGAATTACTAAACCAAAATTAACAGTAGATCCAAAAATCATTTAAATAAAGTTTTATGGTAAGTTAGAGCATAAAAAATAAGAAAAGAATGATAACATAAAAGTTATCTCAACATGTGCTCTACATACCAATCATCTAAATCAAACAACTGTATCACAACACAAAAAGCAGAGCAACCTAAATGTACATCGAATTATTATTACAAAAGCAACAATTTGTTTGTAAATAAGAAAGTACTTTATTATTCCAAGAGGCTGTTATGCATAATGAGTTAATAACTAGATGAAAACAAAAATTATTTATTGACCTAAACTCCAGTATACACAACTTACTATTTATCAAGGTATCAAAGTTTAAAACCCTACTGCTAACCAGGGACAGACCAAAGGGGGGACTGGGAGGAGCCCTCCTCGCACACAAAAAAATAAAAAAAGCCTTTTAACATATTTAGGGTATTTTTTTTAACTTTATTATGATGGCCCCCGTTCAAGAACATTTCAATGCAGTCTGGCCCCACTAGAGTAAAATTTCTAGTTCAGTGTCTGTTGCTAAGTGGCCACTCTTAGGTCTTATACCAATAGTTGACTGGCAGGTGTATGACGAGCACATACACATGCCTACAATTAGGCTCAAAGATCCTGGAAACCTAGTCAAAGGGGGAGAAGAAAAAAAGATCTCCTATCTGTTGCATGAGATTTTAATATCCGATTTGATTTTTGCATTTTCAGTATGATATAACGTAGGGGGAAATTGGAGCATGCAGTGAATAAAATTTCATACACATACAAACAATTGCATTCTTAATGAGTATACCATACTAAACTCCTTCATAATTGAGAATGCTTAGACTTCAAGCAAATCAAGTGCTTACCAATCAAAAAAATAGTTAGCATCAAAGCGAGTGTAACTTGAACAGAACAACGGAACGGCAAGTGTAGTGGACTTTGCAATTGTCTTTGGAAGCCACCCACCCGACCAAAGAGCTGCAGTAGATTGAACTTACGAATTTTCATGAAATTTGGCCATTCAAAATCATGTTTAACCATTACCACATATAGATCAAGATACAAAATAAATATGCACTTGTTCTGACTGCATGCAGAACAAAAATAAGGGATAAGATATGATAATCCATGAATTTTTTTTTTCTTTCTCTTTTAATGCTTTCTCATAAAAACTAAATACTATTTTTCTTTCTACACATCTTATATGCTACATTTTAAAATAAGATAAAATGAGGTTTCCTTTTTCAAATAAAATTGAACTGACCTGATTGAACAAATTAACCACTCCCTGGACCTGAAGAAACTCCCCATGCCTTTGCTTCCGGAAGATAGGTTTCAATCCTTTTTCTTTAGGTGTGTCCTCAACGCTCAGCATTAGTTTAGTTATAGGTTCATCTTCATCAGGTATTATGATCTTCAATTCACTAAAATTTGGAGAACTCCACGTTCTTCTTGTATTATTAGTTATTCTATCTGCTTGACAAATTACATCATCCATCCGTCCATGAATTTCATTTGATTCTATCGTTATGACATGATTTCCATCCTTCTTGACACAACTAACATCTTTAAGACCTTCCATATCATTAGAAAAATCTGTGTCACAGGCAGCACTGTACTTGAGGTCTGCATCTTTTCTCTGAGCATGATTCTCCAACAGAGAGCTTTTCATGGAAGGTCTGAGCTCTAAATATTCATCTTTTGCACTTTGCGAGCTCTGGGAGGTGCCAGAGAGAAATGTGGCTAACTCATCACGTTCATCTTCATCCAAGTTTACCCAGTGAAGGGGTTGCTTTCCTTCCGCATTAAAAGATTCCCTTAACGCTGTTTCAACACGTGATATTTGGTTTTCAATGGCATCAATAAATTGTCTATGCCTAGCCGTTGTATTGTCATTGCCACGATGTCCATAGCTCAACCTGACAGCCCTCGCAAACTCTTCCAACTGATTCAAAATTAGGATTTCAATAATGCAAAATTAGAGGCAAAAATCAAAACAGGGTTTCTAAATGCAGCTTGATTGGTGAGAAATTGTGAAACAAGAAAACAGATGAGTGTTTTGAATGTCATATATGACGAATTGACGATGATTGAAACCCATGAAAGCATAAATCCGACTTTAGAAAATAAAAGATTCAACATTGGCTTAAGCAGAAGTATACCCTTATTTTTCAAAAACCATACAAATAGAAAACAGAAGATTTAAAGTTGTATTTTGGTGTTCTTCTTTTTATCTTTAAAGGGGTGTGTGTCTTTCTATACTTATTGTGTACCAGGGTTGCGCCCCTATGTACTTTTTAATGAAATACTTATTTATCGAAAAAAAAAAAGAAGTTGTATTTTGTCCACTTACTCAACTAACAAAAAGAAAAGATTAGTTGGGGATTCTGATAATAATATCAAAGTGAATTAAAGAGGAGCGGAAAAGGAGCAATGCAGAAATTAGAGAAAAAGAAAACTAATGTACCTGCCATTTTGCAGTACCTAAAGCAGTTTGCAACTCCGTACATAGTTCATCCAAATCCTTTGGTGATAGAGTTTCTCTCCTCTCTCTTACCCATCTCCTGTACGCTGATTCCATTCTGCAGAAACAAAGCAGAGGAAATAAACTTTCATTGTACAACTGAAACCATATAAATCAAACAAGCATTCCAACTGCAATAAATTCCGCTGAAAGGGTTAGGCTCCTCTTGATCCTTGGGAAAGAAAGTAAGGCCAATAGTACTACAAAACCCCCTTCAATTATTAGTTATCCAGTGCATGAAGATTACCTTGTACGGTTGAATATTCCAGAACTTCTTGATAGATCGAAACAGCTTGCAATAGTTTTCCTCTCCAGATTTTGAGTAAAAAATGAAAGATTCGATACTAAGTTGTACTGATTTTATTTTTTCAACTGTACAAATTTCCAATGGGACAATAAGCTAATAATCAACCATTTATTCCATCCCAAAGAAATGCCCCGTTCTAAAGCATACTAGATTACAACAACTACCCAAATGGCAAATTGAAGAGAACCAACTAGAACAGGAAAATAATTGTACGGAGACAACTTTGCCATTCGAGAAATGCAACAAGGAAACTCATCAATTCCAAGAACTTCTAGCCAGTCGAAAATAGAACATGCCGAATCATCAACACCAAAAAGGATAAATAAATGGAGCATATGTAACCTGAGACCATCCCAACTAACTTATAGAGAAACAACACCACAATCAAGGAAAAAACAGTAACAGATTATGCAATTTCTGAAGCACAGTTAAAGCAAAACCAATAAAAAGATATTAAGCCTTGCAATATAATCCACAGTCGCATCACCAAACCCCACAAAATGAAAAAATTAACACAAATTCCTTGAACACTTACAGCGAAGGTCGGTACCCTACATCACCAAAACCTCCAAAATGAAAAACTAGAACACATATACCCTCATACGCACACCACCAAAACCCACGAATTGTAGAACTCCACACAAAAAATACTAAAGTTGCAGACCCACATGACTAAAAGCCATAAAAACGAGAAATAGAGAAACATACGCATCAGCAGACTCCTGAACCTCCTCGGCCGCAGAAAAGAAGGTGTCCTTCTGCCATAGATCAAAGCTGTTTGCAACTATCATCTTCAACGCCGCCAACAACAGCAAAAATTTATAGCAACAAAGCGAAAAGACTTTCAGGAATTCCAAAGACGCATGTACAGTTCTCAAACGGATTAGATTGGACTTGCTTCTCAGCGCTTTCTTGATCTCTCTCTCTCTCTCTTCTCTTCTCTTCTCCGCTAAGGCGAAGCAAAGAAGGTGGAGAGAGAAAGAAAGCTCAGAGAGCGAGAGCGAGCGAGAGAGAAAGACGTATAAGCTATTCTTTTTTCCCTTTTTTATTTATTTATTTTTCATTTCCCGGATGGTATGTAAAATAGGAGCTTAATCCGCTGCTGCCGCACCTACATGAGTCTTGCGCTTAAAAGTTTGCCACGCACTCTCAACGAAGGTGTGCGTTGAGTAGTGTACGCACGGGAAGCATTTGATTGGGTGTAAATTGTGTGCACTTTTCTGGCTTTCACAGCGGATATAAGACAGAGTAAAATTGACGTGGGTCGGCGGTTGGAGGGTGGGGTGGGGATGGCCAAGCTGGTGGGCTGCCCACTTACACGGTGTATGTTTCTGATTGCCAAGCAATTATTTAATCCCACTAATAATAGTCCGTGATGACTCACCCATCATTAAGAAAATAAATATGTTGAAATCTGATTAAAAAAATAAAAATATATATATCTTTGAGAAAGAGAATATGTTCGGTGTAACGATAATAAAAATATTCCACTTACAAATAAAATAAAATAAAATAAAATATTCCACTAAAAATAAAAATATTAAACTCCCATGAATCTTTGATTTTATTTGGCCTAATAATACAAAGATGGTGAAGAAGACAAGACTAATTGACTGTGGAAGGAGGCACGTAAACATCGTCTACAGTCCTACTCACTACCTCACTTAACTACCGCTTCTGACTACCATTCCAAATCAATTAGTTTGTGATTAAAAAAAAAAAAAAAAAAAAAAAAAATCACTTAGTTTGTTCAAATTAAAATAGGGCTTTTTTTTTCTTTTTTTTTTTTTTAAAGAGCGCCCCGGCCCATAGACCATTGAGTATGTTTGTTAATGTGTTTTGATGGATCTTTATAAAAATTGTTTTTGTATTTTTAAGAGTTTTGTATTTTGAGTTGTTTGTTAATAGTTTTGTTTTGGGTACAAAAAATAAAAGATATAAAAACAAAAACAAAAAATTAACAAACATAACCATTTTTTTATTAGGTTTGTTTGTTGTATTACTATTATACATATGAATAATCCAAACCCTTAATGTCTATGCTAATATAATTTTATTATTATCAATATCTAAAATAAGAATAAAAACATAATCACAAGCCCAACCAGAACTGTCATATGGTCTAGCCTTTTTTAAGGTTCAATAAGGCCAGTTAAAATGGAAAATATAATCAAAGAATTAATGCAAAATTGAAAATATTACATGAAAAAAAATCAAATTATACAAAAAATAATAATAAGTATATGAGATATCAGGCAAATAACGAAAATATCAGAATATTTCTGAATATATTCTAACAATAATAAACTGTTCTAGATGAAACCTTACCCTCCAAAAGCTTTTAAGAAATTTTAAGAGAACTTTTATTAATTTAAAATAACTATTTGAACCACCAACCGTAGTTTTTAACTTTGGTAAAAATTGGCTCCTACGCATTGTCTTGCCATGGGCATCACATGCTACTGTTCTTTTCACCACGTGAATTACATTTATATTATGATGATTAAGACCGATGATTTGGTTTATATATATGAATTAAGTTATGCATGAATATAAGGAGTGCCATTAAATTGAGATTTGGCAGCACAAATCAAATGTCGGCATCCATATCTTCTCCCCAAATAAAGCATTTTTATAGGCGCATATTGACCACACATTTTAAAGTAATGCGCATGCCCCCACAAGGTTAGATTTAATGGATTAGGCTACTGCAAAACACTATTTAACCAAACGAATAAAGGGGCACGTCGGCACGATTTCAAATTGAGATTTATTAGTAATATTCCAGGCTTATGCTGCCACGTCATCAGACACTGATTGGTTAAACGATCAAGTGGCATGATTTTGATTGATAGGAACAAGATTTATGATACACTCACAGTATGTATGGTGTGGTCTAGCAGAAGCCAGCTCATCTACCCAAGGGTGTCCTCACCCATGCATTTGCGCCATTCATGTTCCACTTGCTTCAGACCAGAAAGGCATGAAGTTATAATTGAAGAGACGATTCCTCTTTGTCGATCTTTGAACTCCACTGCCAGCCTTACATCCCAATTCTCGCTTCTTCTGCAAATATTAAAAAGGAAATGTTATTCTGGTTTCAGTTTCAAATTATATAATGTATCCTTGCTTTTGACCTCCTCCTTTACCTGTCATCCAAATCTCCATCACCAAGATCGTCCATCATCTTGCCAAAGATGGAGCAAAGGTGTTTAAGAATTTCCATTTCATTTTCCAAGCTTTCTTGTTGCTATAAAACGAAGTAAAAGAATCAAACTTCAAAGAATGATGGAATTAACTCAAGCATATCAATTCACTAAAAAAAAAAGAAAGAAAATCGAGTAATAGAATAAAATTACTAAGGTCTTGGTCTGCAGCGTAGGACTCCAAGCTCTCCGTAGACAGTCCAATAATGGCGATGGCAAGCCGTAGTAGAAAATATCGCGATTGTTCGAGAGCCAAGTAGCCCGCACCATGTGAGAGCCCCAGTTGGATGTGCATCCACCCTCAGCACAATCATCCTGTGCAGCCTCAATGTCTGCACTTGAACAAATATTGATATATCATCCTTCTGAGCATTGGAAGAGTTTTTGCAAATTCAAAACAGAAGAATCTTGAAGACAAAAAGGATTTTGTCTTGTAAAACAGAGAAACGTGCACAGATATTTTTTGATAGAAGTTAATATAGCAAGAAATTTACCCAGTGGAATGACATCATATGGGTTGTTTCCTTGTGGTAAAAAGCCATAGAAGGTAATTAGATGAGAACTAGAGAAGTTCCCATAACTAAGAAAGCATTGTTCTCCTGCACCGCATGGTCTTGAGAGACAGAACTTCAAGGAATTTGTTGCAGGATCTATTTTGCCAAAGTGCAATATGTGTGGGTATAACTGTAACAGGGAACAAATGAGAAAAAGCAAGAACTATACTCGCTGAAAAGCTCCAAAATCACATGAGAAAATAATTGAGTATTTGTCAACAAGGCAATTGAACAGTAAAATGACACTTTCTCCATAATTAAACACATAATGGACCTCAACATAGTTACCACAAGGCCTACAATGTCCTGAAGAAAATTATTCAACATCTGAATCTTTTAGGCAGAAGATACGTGTGGTAAGCAATTCATATCGAGTTGAAGCTTGACCCACAGGGATCAGTAAGAATGTAAGATGATGAGCTTAGTCTAGGATTTATCATATATATGTGATATGTCCATCATAAGTTCGGCTTGGCATCCAACTTTGAGTACTTTAGGTTTCCTTTGAAATCAGTAGTCAATGCCACTATCACTAAAGCCCAAGTCTTATCTTTAATCATGAAGACAGAATATAAGCACAACATGAGAAATAAAGGAGAAAATAGAGAAAGGAATAACATACCGAATGGTTAAGAAAGCCAGCAATAGGAATTAAGCATGTCTTCAGGTTTCCATCAGGGAACATTACTTTCATGCTATTCGAGTACCAGAGTTCACAAGCCCATAAGAATTGCGTCCATGTGTATAGTTCCCGTGGAAATGTATCAGGATGATTATCACACAGTGCAGGAAATAACTCATCATAATGAGTACGCAAGTGCTGTGACAAAATAAAAGAAAAAATGCATCACCTTTTGAAAAAATAGAAGATTTTTTTTTTCATAATGCTTTTAGAGGCATGATGAAATCCTATCAGGATGAGATGAACTTTGGTTTCCTAGCAATTAGAGACCTAACAAAAGAAATATTAGATAAAAGTGCTGTGACAAAACTCCATTTACCTATATGGAAAACCAGATCTCCTATTGTTTTTATTATTCATCTCAAGGAGTATAGCTCTTTCTGAAGGCTCTAACTAAGGAAAACTTGACAATAGAAGTAGCTGCAATATATATTGTACATATTAATTGTTGTGATCAGGAGAAGATCTCTGTCTCAGAGATCAATGGAAAGCAAATTCCTCAAAGCAGGGCTGGTTTAACTGCATTTCATTGAACTAACAATATGCAAATGTTAGATTTCCACAGCCAACTTACTATTACAAACCTAAAATAGCAGCAGGGCAGGTATGGAGTGGGTGTTCCACAACCCTATCACCTCCCAACTTCCAATAAGAACTACAAAAAAACTCTCCTCATCCTAGCCCCATACCCCAGTTGGGGCAACCCTGTGTTCTCCGTCTTTAAAAAAAGATCCCAACCCTCCCTGCCTGGCCTCGTCTATCTTTGTCAGGTTGGGGTAACAGCATTGCATTTGAGCCCATTTTCTTGTTGAGGGAAAAAAAAAATCCCATCATACAAACCAACTTCAGAGCAAGGTTATATATCCAACTCCATAAAACCCTGAAATAACAGACCCAGTGAAACCAATAAAATGGAAAAATGCAGATTTGAATTCCAGATTAGTTTAAACAGAAATGGAAGTGGAAACAGTCTAATATTTAGGTGGGAAAGAGAAACTCAACGATAAAGTGAAAGCAAAGAAACCAAGCCTAAAGAATAATAAGGAAGCTAGAAATTCAGAGGATATGTGACAAGAGATCAAAAGGTGTTACACACACACACACACTCACACAGAGAGAGAGAGAGAGTGGGGGGGGGGGGGGGATGGTGATGGTGTGTTTGTGTTTGTACATATGATGGCATTTAAGAGATTGTGCAATAAATAAGGGCAAATGTATGTGATCGGTGTGGAGCTCCCTTATGCCTGTCCTTTTTTTGTTTATTAGTAACTAAACTTTGAGCTATAAAGTGCAAGGAGCGGAACCCTTGTACACCGATGTATACAAGCAAAAGCACCCTATAAGAACCAAAACCAGATCAAGTTATAGATCTATTCCCTATTCTCGTATAAAACCAAATCCACACCATTTAGGGAGGGCAGGGCAAGACAGGGTTCTGCTTAAACAGGCCAAATTTCTATTCCCAGATGCATGCACATTAATGAATCCGTTTATGAAACTCTTCTGTTCCATCAAAGTAACCAGAGCCTAATTATTGAACAAATTAATCTATTAACACTTTATTTGAAAGCCTGATACCTCTTTTGCTTGTATTATCTCTTCCAACAGCAAGGTCCCATCCAGAGCCACAGTTGCTTCAACTCCAAAGCTCAACCCTATCGCATAAAAATAAAAAATAAACAAGCAGTCCAGTTAAACCAAGATAAATCAGTGTTAGAACATTATTATTAACAAATAATTCTTCCATACAAAATGTGCAAAACTGAATTTTGCTGCCTTAAAATTACACCATTCGCCCCTTTTTCAGATTACATACACAACATAAATTACACAAAAATAAAGTCTTTGAATAATTAAAAGAACAAAAAGGCAGATAGATATAATTGGACATCGACAGACTATACATGCCATGGTTCCTTTCAAATTTAACCTACAGAGTTTAATGACAGCATATGATTATATCATCACATACTACTACCACAAATGAAGTAGTACGTGGTAATTATGAATTCGCACATCAAATTTCATGTTGATTGGACTTAAAGCAATATAAATTTCCATTGAAGATGCTTGAGAGGGACCAAAATACCATTTGGAATTTGCCACCTCCTAACTACTCTAAATTCTCTGGAGTACTTAACTAGCACAAAACCAGAGTAGATTGAATTTCAGTCCTTCCAGGAAAGCAACCATGCCTCTTCCATGAACTAATTTAAACTCATCATCAATAATGTCTCATAAATGATATGAGAATACCCCCAGACCTCATACCAGACATTTAAGCAGAGATAACAGGAATCACAGAAGATCGAACATTTGTCATTTCCAATCGAAAATTTTTGGTTTTCTCTGCACGGTCATTTCAAGGCACAAAATTCCCATACACTTCCAATAAACAGAATCTGTTACAAGAACTGATCAATGAACACATCCGTATCCGATATGACTTCTCGACTCCTTTCTTGCATCGGATGATGCAACTTTCCAAACAGATTTTCCTAACACAATACTTTAGTGGCTCTTCATACTCAAAGTTTGATTTCGGAGACAACAGAAATGGCAATATAAGAATCGCCGAGAAATTGACACCATCCAAATAAAAGATATTAATGTTGAAAAAGAAGTAGATCATAATAGTTATAAATGTTAAAAACCCTGCCAATATAGGCAAGCATGGCGAGGGGACCCAGCCAAATGAATACACCAGCCAAAATTTTCTCAAAATTCCTACTGACCATAATTTGTATTTAGAATAATTCTATTTAGTAAACCGCTATATAACTGTCATACAACTGAAATGATGTGGCAATGAAAATTAGCCATTGATTATTATTATTATTATTATTCTTTTATAAGGGCTGAGTTTCACAGCGACATCATCAAGTTATATGGCAGTAGTATAGCAGTCTACTAAATAACATTACTTTTGTATTTAACCCACACTTGTATATTATTTGTTGCATATGTAGGTTTTCCCATCTAGGGGATATTCCCACTTCCTGGAAGGCATTTGAAATACCATTTCATTTGAAAGCCTAAAAATGTGTCCTACAAGCCTTTAAACTTTAAAGCAAGCACTCTTTATTTCACCGAATGTACTATGCACATATGCAATAACAACAACAAAAATGACAGTACTGACAGTTATATTAGCATTTTTGTGAAAAGTCTTTTTTTCTTTTTGGCAATGTATCCAATTTTATTTGGCTATAAATCCAGTGCAAACCCATATCTTGCACCTTCCAATGCTACAATGAAATAAAGGGATAGGTATGAAGTCTACGACTCTAAAAGAACAAGTTACAAGTATCAATTACCCTATGCTTATTGAACCCAAAGTACTTGATCGTTTTTATAAGATAACCAAATCTGCAAAGTAATGGGTAAAATATAGTTTACATTTCACCCATAACTGTGACTATAGGATAAAATATAAGGCTTATATTTAACAGAAACTTACCCATCGATGCTAAGATAGCAGCAAAGCATAAAATTTCGCAGAAGTATAAACACTTCTTACCCATTTCTTTATGCACAAACTGGTACTAAATCGTCACATGAAGCTCCAGCTAAATTTAGGAAAATTTTAGAACCTAATGTTGAGATTAAAATAAATCTGAGATTCCTAGAGGTTTGGGTATATAAATTCTGGTTCTTTTTAAAAAATAAAAAAAGAATTTTGTGATTGAAGCATTTCAAGTCAGTTTTACTCTTAATCATTCAAAATTAAAACATTAACCGTGGTAGAAACAAGTGAGTTTTACTTTGAATGATGGCCAAATGTATGCACAATTTAACTTGAAACCACAAAGATGGGGTAAATACCAAGATTAAAAAAGAATAGAATGGAATAAAATAAAAAGAAACTAGAAAATCAGTTCAAAATAAAAACAACAAAATAAATGAGTAGCAGCTGTTATTTTACATCAAACCAAAACTCCAAAAATAAAAAATAAAGTATTGATATTGAACCATTTAGAATGGCAAGTGATGGAACCAGTTTTACGGTTACTAAGAAGTTATGTCCTCTTGAATTTTATTTTAACTTCATAGTACTATCTTACATGCAATAGTTTATTGAATATTATAATGATTAAGGCAAACACATCAAACATTGTCAATTAATTGTTAATCAACAAGTCGGCATTAATTTCTCAAACCTTAATGGGTATTTTCAAAATTAGCATACTAAGAGAGGTCATTCACAACCTATATACAAGATTGCAAAATTTTCGGACCTAGCATCAAGTTCTTGCTGATAGTTGAAATAAAAAATTAGATATCATTGGCAAAAAATGTGAACACAACTAAGTACCTGTATTGAAATTTTCTGGAAGCGTGTTAAAGTAAATCTTGAATTTTGAATCACAATTGTGCCTCTCCTTCATGCTCCACAACAATAACATTGTCTCTGAAGAGATGCCATCAATCTTCTCTAATATATGAAACTGCAATAAAAAGAAAAACAAGCAAATCGTATTGACCCCACTTTTGTTCATCTTAGTCTATGCAAAGTCAAAATATTGGTTATGTAAGAATTTCCCCTCTTGAAAAATGTAATTCACCTATTCACAATAAATGGAACATGTTAAAGTATTAATTAGATAATTAAATTTACCATTTCTTATTAGCTTAAGCTTTTGGGACAAATAGTGATTTAACATGGTACCAAAACCAATGTTCTAGGTTCAAATCTTGACTCTACAGTGTACTCTATTTTCAATTAAAATACTCCACTTGTTGTCTAGTACACGTGTGGTATTAAAGTATTAATTAAATAATCAAATTTACCATTTCCTATTAGCTTAAACTTTTGAGACAAGTAGTGATTTAATAGAAAACAAAACATCCGTATGTCTTGTTTACAAGGAAAATTTTGAATCCATGATCCCACCCAACCTTTTGCCAACTGAACCAAGCCCACAAACTATTTACTCCACCATAGAGATGATCCAACTTGACTAGATAGAAACAAATATATAGAGACAATAAAGACCTAAAGAACTAAAATGCCACCTTGTGTGATGGTAAAGCAGCATCAGTGTGGTACTAGATGTTTGATTCCAAAATCGATCTTTATGCTAACCTACTACCATTAAGAGAGAGAAAAAGAAAAAAAAATAAAAAAATAAAATAAAATAAAATAAAAGGAACACATATGAACATTGTACTAATCAACAAAGAAAGGCTTTTCCTTAGGTTTTATATACTAAATTTTGCACGGGCTAACAACCAACACCTATGTCATACTACATAAAGTTAGTTTTCCTGAACTAAATTAGATTCCCACTGGTCGGTTTAGTTGCATTCTTAATAGCTTCCTTTTGCCTTCACATAGCTTTGTCTGAGAAACATGGATGACTTTGGGCACAAGGACTTTTCACTGCCTATTTTGGGGATGTAGATTTTAGGGTTTTAGAGAGAAGAACAATTGGAGAAGAAAATGGGTGGGTAGAATCACAGTTCTACCCTTTTACTATTGCAGTATATATAGGAACATCAAAGACAGATCCTACAATCATGCCATCAAACAAGGGGTAATGAGAAACTCATACTCAATGTAAGGCTGGAAGACATTTTTCTTACTGATCATCATCCACCTATTGTTTTCTATGTCTATGTCTTGCAGGTTCTTTAAAGATGTTCATGTTCCCGCCCAAAAGAAGCTTCATTTCAATTTTTTTCTTTTTATTTTCCCAATGCCACTTATAGAAGTTCTAACTTAAAGGCAGAGGTAAAACTTACACACGGTTGGAAGTATTTATGTAAGTTTGAAGCATACCATGTCAGATATGCGCACTAGCTCCTCAGAAATGACAATAGATACAGGGATCTCCAAAGCAATGTCTCCAACATTTAGATCTTCTCTTGCTATGGCTCCTCTGCCAGCCCCTTCAACATCTACATGATGAATGAAGCACGGGAAACAAATATATTAAATACTAGATTTCCTTTTTTCTATGCATAACTTGAACATGTAAGGATGAATGGTGTTCCCAGCCCCCTGCACTATCCCCCCCACCAAAACCACAAAAGAAAAAGCCACCCCAAAGAAAAAAGGGGAAATCATATAGACACCAGAAAAGGAGAAAAATCCCTACATGCCTGATAAGCAAGAAAGTACAACAGCAGCATTATAATTGTGAAGCCTTACAAGCTATCTGCAACCTTGTCCTCATGCCATTGCTTTCACCCCATCGTGACAAACATTCTTCTTTCTCACAGCTTTGAGTTTCTAAAATTGTAGTCTTCACATTGTTCTTGCCCCCAAAATCATGGATCATACCAATAATTGCTTCCCGTAATTCTTGCAGGACATTCATTTGCATGCACTTATCACTAGAGAGTTGTATGTCAAGAAGTGAAAGTATAGAATTAAGAGCTTCCAGCTCATTCCTGGAGCTGTAAAATTCCATTGGTGAACATGTATCACCCTCGCCAAAATAAAGTTCTACCTGCACCTCAATCAGCACATAATATGATCAAGAGTTACTCATCAACACCATAGAAGGGACCTCAGGCTAAACTGCTATTCATGCCCCAGTTTTATGCCAAAGACATAACAAGAAGAAATTGAAGCCAGGAGCGGATCCAGGGAGGCCATAGCCCCCAAAAAATCTGAAGAAACCTTCTAGCCTCCCCAAAAATGTGGGGAAAAAAAATCAGAAAATCCTTATCCCTCCCTCCCTCAAAATGCAGAAAAGAAAAAGAAAAGAAAAAAAAAAAAAAAAAAGGGTCTAATGCTATGTTTAAGATTCAAATCTGAGAAAACCAACAGTATCATGCCCTCAAAATCCTTGCAACTAATTTTTTAAACAGCCAATCATTTTATGATTTACATTTTTTCAAAGAAGGATCATGTTGCCTTGGTCAGAACTTGCAGCACTAGCTATTTAGACAGACTACTAGGTTGGTAGGAGAAGTGCTATAACAGACAACTAGAACTGGATTCGGTTTAATTCAGAAAACAAAAAACAAAACAAAAACAAATCCACTTCTTGTAAAGATACCCAATAAAATTTGTAAATGTAAATTGGTACGTGCTTACCAGATAGATATATTTAAGTTAGTAATCAGTAGTCCTACTGTGCATTATCATGGTAGGGAGGTCACACTAATAACCTGTAAGATAAATGTAGAAAAGGCGTTGACAAATGGTATGACAGGTGTGAAACTATACTTTTACTTGTCATACCGACTATATCCATGGTATATATGTGGGTATTCTATCATTACACCAAAAACAAAAATTAGAGTTCTTTTAGTCTTAATTCTGTTTCTCCCATGAGGAAAATGATTGAACTGGCCCACCCTTAATTCCCACCTAGTGTCATATATCAAAAAGATTTTTTGTATGGTAGCATTCTCCCAATGCTAAATGAAGGACTTAATGGAGATAATTAGTTTTTCTAGGTTTTTTTTTTTTTTGTGTACTTACATAATATATACATGATAATTGATTAGAAATGCCCAAATCTTGTTGTCCATCTTATAGCACATATTTGTCAAGTTCAATATAAAAATAATAGGGAAATTATGTTACAATCATCTCGTGCTTTCGCACTTTTTTTAAAAAAAATTGAGACCCGAGTTTCCAATTTAAATATTCATAAATCAAGACCTACGTCAGTTTTTTCGGTCAAATAGATAACATAAATGATATGAAAATAAAAGTATGCCTTTGGATCATAAATTCAAAACAAAACAAAACAAAACCAAAAAGCAAAAAAAGAAAGTGGTTGGGCTGGGTGACACCCAACTCATACCCAACTATAGCCGTGACAGGGGCAGCTTCGCCATGGCTGGGTGGCAGCACCCAGTCAAGGCCACATGTGTGACTGGATGACAACCCAGCCAGAGTCTTGATTTTATCAAATTGGAAACTGTGGTCTCAATGTCAAAAAGTGCAAAAGCATGAGGGGGTCGTGACATAATTTTCCTAAAAAATATTTAATCATCATAATATTAGTCCAACTCCCCCAAAGATAAATTTCTAATCTTGCCACTGATTGAAGCTACAAGTTTCAGAAAGTTAAACCTGCATGGCAAAGTATTTGGCTTTCCTATTGCTCAAACATGAAACAAGGTAAACCCTCTGGGCTTCCGTCCCTCGAGCGAAAAAACCAAGTAGTTTAGAGAGCAGAATTAGAATTTTTTTTTTTGATAAGTGAGAGCAGAATTAGAATTTACCTCATTTAAGTGTATGATTCTTGCTATCTGAAGCATTGCTTTCAAGGTCGAACTTATCCAATTGGGACATGAAGAGCTCTTAAGAAAAATCTGTTCCTCGGTATTAAAACCCATATTTTGAAGTAATTTCTGCCAAAAAGGTGTGACAAATAATCAGAAGAATGGCAGCAACTTAACAGCTCAATTAAATTAAAAGTAATCGGTTCCTTCACCAAGAAGTAAATATTATCAAAGTATAAGTTGAATAAACCGTAAAATTAATGAAAATTAAGAACAGTGTATAGATGCTAACATAAAATGGAACAATCACTGTCAGTATTTGTATACCAAGTTTTCTTCCCTATACAGCTTAATCAACAAGAATCTGACAATTATATATTGAACAATAAATGCAGCATCATTTGAATTTTAATTATTGGTATGCCACTGGAGTTCAGTATCAATTCCCTGCACTTCATTATATAGAGGACAGCAATAAGTGACTGCCTCAAGTTATATACATCCTTCAATTCAATAACATTTCATCCTCACATTTCTAACCATTAATATTTAAATAACTGCACCTGTGATTCAAGAAAATTTTGATGAAAAACACAAGAGAACTCAAACATTCTCACCTTCTTTTTATCAAAATGGGGGTCATTTTCAGATAGCTCAAGAACTATTCGGTCCTCGTCAGTCTGTTTAGCTTTATCAGATGACGGTCGCTGCAGTGAACACACATGTTAACCAAATATTAACCAAGTCAGCAATATCAACCAGAAAGAGGATTGCAGGATTTAACCAATCTTACTCATTAGACAACATAATAGACCAAGCCAGCAATATTAACCAAATAAAAATCAAATGGCATAGGCTGTGATTGCAGGACCTAAGTGGACTTCTCACATATTTAAGTGTGTGCATTCACAAAAAGAGGGTTTAACTTCAAAGCACTTAGTTATTCACGTACCACAAAAATGGGGTTTTAAAGATACAATGGCAACAATGACCTAAGCACTTGGTGTTAGTTTCAAATCTTGATATTACAAAAAAAAAAAAAAAAATCACCAAGAGCCAACACAAAAAAATTAATGAAAAACAAGGTTCTGCTCTACTGCTCCCTTTTCCAAATGAAATGCAGTTGTCAAGATGAAAAATGATGCAATGCGAAGTGAAGCTGATGGATAGCAAGATCACAACACAATCTCACATATAATGGGAAAAATCCACACCAAGAAACTGAAAAAGAAACACTTGGAAATCAGAAAGAGACCAATCAATTGTCGATTATGTAAGATATATACAATGATACCAAACCTAGAACGAAAAGAACTGTATCAAGCTAATAAAGACTGAGAGCAATAATGTTATGCTTGATTGCTGGGATTATAGGGCTACAAAAGAAAAGTGTATTCGTGGAAGGCGTACAAATGGAAATTCAGACAATCGGAGTTGCAAAAACTTATGAATTTTTCCTGACTTTCCTACAATTTCCCAGCAACCGAACGGAACATCAAAGAGCGACAAGTTGGAATTGAGATTACAGTAGCACAGATAACTTAAAGAGATTCACAGAGTAGATGAGACTAGAATTTAATTTATCAACCTCCATTGAAGCCCAAGTTGAAGCAGAGCAGAGAGAGAGCCAGAGAATTTGAGCGGCAAGCGAGAGAGAGAAGGCTTTTGAGAGTTTTCAGCTGAGAGTTGAGAGAAGGAGTTCAGGGGCGAAAATGGGCCGGGCTTCCACCGACCAATATCAGTCCAGGTCAGCCCATATCTGTATCCAAATTGATAGTTAAATCCTAATGAATTAGACGGTTTCAAATCAGCCCTAACAAACTCCTGAATTTTATTTTATTTTTTCTTTTAATAAGGAATAATAGATGGATTGGTTGAGATGAGTAATGATAAAATTACATTTTTATCACACAACTATCATATTATTGGGTGTCGATGTCATACGAAGTAAATGGTAATGAAAACTTGAAGAGCAAGGAATTCAGAAACAGAAAAAAGTGTCAAAACGCCTCTAAAATATTGGAAGCAACGAGCACGATATGGGAGGCATAGTGGGCACAAAATAACAAAAGGAGCCTAGTGAAGGTGTTGATAATAGAGGTGGCAAAGGGCAAGGAAAGAAAAAAAGCAGTTGAGTACCATGGAAGCAGGAAATAATATAACGGTAGAGGTTGGTAACCAGTGTTGGGATCGTTTGCGTAAATTTTAAAACTTTTTCTTTTTACGCAGTGGATTAAAAAATACAATCCCCAAGAACTTTTGCCAACAAGATAAACATACTTAGATATAATAACATATAAGTAATAATATTTATATGTAGCTTCGGCCTCTCCTAGGCATTGCGGCATAGGAGCGTACAACCGTTCTTCCTATGATGTAGAGCTGAGCAATTGTCGTTCTAACGAACTTTCAAACTTATGGTCTGAGTCAATACTCATTCCATGTTTTTTGCATTATTCATGTTCTTCGTGTTCATCACATTCTTGATGAACTTGTGGCTGATCTTCAAAAGGATCTTGATGAACAATTTCATCTTTTTGGATTTATCCAACGTGATGAACAATTTCGTGTTCATCACGTTCTTTAGCATGTAGGAATTAAATCATGAGCCCAATTGCTCTATTTAATTCCCTATGTCTAACTTCTCCAACTTGGCCCTTTAGATTAATAAATCTCTTGGGCCTATGTTTTATAAAATAAAACATCTCAAGTAAATATACATAAATATAACTGAGGCCCAATATTTATACTAGTCAATTTACATTAGCTCAAAGAGGGACCCAAAGGAAAAAATATCATTAGCTTGATAGGTTTGCGACTATGTCTACGTTGACCATATCACACAACTCTATTTAATCACAACTAATACCTCTACATAACTGTGACTGCACTCTAATGAATATTTTTACTTTAATCAATTAATCTTCATGACGTACTTATTATGTGTGTTACCCTTCCATGGAATCATTCCGTAGTCGAACTAAAGTTTATGTACTGTCACTTTGTTCACTACATCTTTCCTTGAGTCATCGATTTAACTTTATGATTATCCTTATGCACTTTATGAGGAATATTCTCACCTTGTACATGCATAAGTTTCAGTCATACCTACTGAAACACTCAAGCCTAAGCTTCAGGAAAATCTTTCCCATTTAATCTAAAACAAGGGGATTGTTCCTTGTCGCTTTGTCTTAGACAAAGGATTTGGATTCCTTCTTGAAATCAGTGTTCCCACAATGATACATGCGATCACCTAATGTACCGAGGTTAGATCAACCACTAATAGGCCTCACTCTTTTAATACATCAAAGTAATCTACACTTCACAACTGAGTTCAAAGAACTTCTCAAGATTTAGAGTAAATACTATAAGTCGTCATGCACGTACATCATTGTTAAGACAGTATTAGTAAACGAATGATGACTCATGTGGTCATGTCCGGTGTATGGCCCAAACCTGCCAATACCCCAACATATCAACGTGAAGCCTACCTGCTTCTCTTAACCAAGACAAATCGTTGAGGTTCGATATGTTATAGTCTAGATGGGGTTCCAAATTCCATTTACTACTACGAACAATTAGTTTAAGTTGTAAGGACCTTTGAGTATGATCTTATGTGATGCACACACCATCACTCAAATACAATGCATCTTAGGGATCTTACTGTTGGAACAAGTGGCTCATATTCTACTTCTGGCCAATTGGGTGTAATTAGTTTATGTGGGCCTGGGGACAAATAAGTTGTGGGGGGTATTTTGGGGTTTTCCAAAGTACTTATAATTAGGGTTTTCCTATAAATATGTTATGTTGTAACCCTAAATCATTGAATAGAAAAATATAACCGCACTCTCTCTTGTGGACGTAGGCACATTGCCGAACCACGTAAATTTATATCTCAACTCTCTTTTAATCTTTCTCTTTTCGATTCTATATTATTCATTATTGTTGTGCACGGTAACAACAATTGGTATCAAAGCCTAATTATACGATGGCTGGGATTGGCACATCTTCTGCGAAATTCGACGTGATGAAGTTCGATGGATCCGGTAATTTTGAGTTATGGCAGAGACGTGTCAAGAAATTGTTGGTGCAACAAGGGATGGTGAAGGCGTTATATGGGACGAAACCAGAAGGGATGGCAGACATAGATTGGAAGAAACTTGAGGCGAAAGCGGTGGCTGCTATTTGGCTTTTTCTAGGAGATGACATGATGTATCATGCCATGGATGAAGAATCTCAGGCGGCAGTTTGGTTGAAACTGGAAAGTAGGTATATGTCAAAGTCGTTGACGAACAAGTACTATCTAAAGCAGCGGTTGTACAGCTTGAAGATGGCGGAGGGCTCGGATCTGAGCCAACACATCAACGCATTCAATCAAATAATCAGAGATCTGAAGAGGGTTGATGTGAAGTTCGAAGACGAAAACAAGGTGTTAATGCTATTGAATTCACTCCCAACTTCTCCTACATATGAGAATTTGGTTACAACTCTAACATGGGAAAAAGAGTCCTTGGAGTTAAAGGACATTATAGGAGCCCTATTGGCTTTTCATCAGATGAAGAAAATCAATGATGAAAGTTCTCAAAGAGAATGGCTAATTGTAAAGGGTAACCAAGAGCGTGGAATAAGCATTAACAAAAGGTGGTTTGAATGGCAAGAATTCTCGGACAAAGTCCAGAAGGAGGAAGGACATCATCTGTTATAAGTGCGGAAAAAATGGCACATGAAGCGAGATTGTCCAGACTGGAAGAAGAAAAAGGACGACAAGAATGAAGGTTCCTCAAAATTTGCGAACGTAATGGAAGACAATTCAGACGATGTTGATAGTGATATGCTTTCTATTGCATCAAATTCAGAGCATCATGTGGATTCTTGGATGCTGGACTTAGCATGTTCGTTTCGCGTGATATCCAATAGAGATTGGTTTGACACCTACAAGTCAGTTAATTATGGTATAGTTACTATGGGTAATGGTGCACATTGTAAAATTATTGGCATAGGTAATATCAGGATTAAGATGTTTGATGATGTGATTAGAACATTATGTTATGTTAGACATGTACCAGAAGTGGAAAAGAATCTGATTTCATTAGAAACCTTAGACTCAAACGGTTATGGTTATAAGTCTGAAGGTGGAGTAATAAAGGTGACTAAGGGTGCGATGGTAGTGATGAAGGGGCAGAAAAGCTCAAAGAATATCTATAAACTATTAGGAAAAACAGTTGTAGGTGGAGTTGCCTCTATGGAGTCTGAGTTTGATTGTACTGTTTTGTGGCATATGTGGTTGGGTCATATGAGTGAGCAGGGCATGTTGGAGCTTCATAAGAGAAATTTGTTGAATGATGTTAAAATGTGCAAGCTTGAATTCTGTAAATTATGTGTTCTGTGACAGCAGAATTGAGTACAATTCAAGACAACCACACATAAGACATAGGGCATTCTTGACTATGTTCATTCTGATGTTTGGGGACCAGTGATGACAGCGTCACAGGGAGGACATATGTATTTCATGGTCTTTATTGATGATTTTTCAAGAAAGGTTTGGGTGTACTTCATGTGGCATGGGGCATAAATCAAAAACGTTTGCCAAGTTCAAATTATGGAAAGTTGAAGTGGAGAACCAGACTAGGAAGAAGGTTAAGTGCCTCAGGACAGATAATGGAACTGAGTATACAAACGACAAGTTCAAAGATTTTTGTGAGCAGCATGGTATAAAAAGACATTTCACAGTACACAAGACACCACAACAAAATGGTGTGGTGGAAATGATGAATAGGTCTATTGCAGAGAGAGCAAGATGTCTCAGGTTGAATGCTAGACTTGCAAAGATTTTCTGGGTAGATGCAGTAAGTATGGCATGCTACTTGATCAACAGGTCACCGAGGGTAGCACTAGATAGGAAAGTTGCAAAGGAGGTGCGGATAGGTAATGAGGTAGATTACTCTAGTTTGAGAGTATTTGGTTGTCCAGCCTATGTGCACATACCTAGTGACGAACGATAGAAGCTTGATCCAAAGCCTAGACAGTGTCTTTTTTGGATATGGGAAAGGGGTTAAGGGTTACAAGTTTTGGGATCCGAAGGCAAACAAGGCGGTGATCAGTAAAGATGTGGTATTTGATGAAAATTTCATGTTGAAGAGTACTCAGGGTAAAGAGAAGCAGGTGTCAAAAAGCAGTAGCAGTGATAAGCAGGTGGAGTTAGAGACTTCTGTGCAGGAGAACATTTCTCAAGGTACAAAGACCTCTACTTCAGGAGTTAATGAGCATCACACTATAGCCATAGACAGGCCTAAAGGCATTATCAGGCCACCAACCAGGTATGGTTTTGAAGACATGGTTTCTTATGCTCTTGTCATCAACAGTAAGATCCTACTACTTTTCAAGAGACTGTCAATAGCCAAGAGAAGAGAAGATGGGTGCGTGCTATGGCGGAAGAGATGGAGTCTCTGCATAGAAACCAGACGTGGAATTTGGTGGAGCTTCCAAAGAGAAAAAGGGCGATAGGGTGCAAATGAGTGGTCAAGAAAAATGAAGTAGTATCATAAAAAATGGGGAGAAAAGTTCAAGGCTCACCTAGTAGCAAATGATTATTTACAGCAGAAAGAGGTTGATTATAAGGAAATATTTTTCTCAGTGGTCAAACATACTTCCATCAGAGCGGTATTGGCGTTGGTAACTCATTATGACATGGCATTGGAGCAAATGGATGTGAAGACAGCTTTTCTTCATGGTGATTTGGAGGAACAAATTTACATGGAGCAGCCTGAAGGGTTTAGTCAACCTGGACAAGAGCACTTAGTCTGTAAATTGAATAAGTCACTTTATGGGCTGAAGCAGTCTCCAAGGTAGTGGTATAAGCGGTTTGACTCCTATATGACCAGAATTGGCCACGGGAGATGTGAGTATGATTGTTGTATGTACTTGAGGAGCCTCGATGATAACTCATTTATTATTCTGTTACTGTATGTGGATGATATGCTTATTGCAGCTAAGAAACAGGGATGCCAAGAGATTGTGGCTATTTCAAGCCAGCTATGTGAAGAAGGTGTTGGAGAGGTTTAGCATGGAAAATGCGAAACTGGTAAGCACACATTTGGCGAATCATTTCCGTTTGTCTACCTCACAGTGTCCAAAGACAGTTGAAGAAATTGAAGACATGTCTAAGGTCTCATATGCCAGTGCAGTGGGGTGTCTGATGTATACTATGGTATGTACCAGGCTAGATTTGGCTCATGCAATCAGTGTGGTGAGCAAGTACATGGCGAATCTGGGGAGACGGCACTGGGATGCAATCAAATGGATTTTTAGATACTTGAAAGGTACTACAGAGTATGGCATCACTTTTGTCAGACAGAAAAGTGATTTGTCAGTTGTCGAATATGTGGATGCAGATTATGCAGGGGATTTGGATGACAGGAGGTCGACCACGGGTTAAGTGTTCACTCTTGCAAGAGGACCCATATGTTAGAGGTCTATGATCCAATCCATGGCTTCGATGCCCACGACTAAGGCGGAGTACATGGCGGGGGCTGAGGCCGCAAAGGAAGCTTTGTGGCTTACAGGGTTAATCAAGGAGCTGGGTATTCAGTAAGGCGGAGTTCCGTTGTATTGTGACAGTCAGAGTGCCATTTACTTGGCAAAGAACCAAGTGTATCATGCTAAAACCAAACACATTAATGTGAGGTTTTACAAGATTAGGGAATTGGTTGCTATAGTTGAATTGTTACTTGAGAAGATTCACACTTCTAAGAATGCAGCGAACATGTTGACAAAGCCTGTTACTGCAGACAAGTTCAAGCACAGCTTGGACTTGACAAATGTCTCCAGGTGTTAGAAAAGAGAGGAGAGAAGGCGGCATCTCCAAACCTATTAGTTCTAGGCATAAGCCCAATACTTAATTATTTTCAAAAAGGTGAATACCCGCCAAGGTGGAGATTGTTGGAACAAGTGGCTCATATTCTACTACTGGCCCATTAGGTATTATTAGTTTATGTAAGCCTGGGGACAAATAAGTTGTGGGGGGTATTTTTGGGTTTTCCAAAATACTTATAATTAGGGTTTTCCTACAAATATGTTATGTTATAACCCTAAATCATTGAATAGAAAAATATAGCCGCATTCTCTTATGTGGACATAGGCACATTGCCGAACCACGTAAATCTGTGTCTCAACTCTCTCTTTTTGATTCTATATTATTCATCCTTGTTGTGCACGGTAACAACACTTATATGCATATAATTGGACAATACACAATCACTCAAATACAATACATTTTAGGGATCTTACATACATATAATCGAACAATACACAATCACACATATATGTCATGCAAGAATATATCTGTATATGTCTATTGTTCTTTATCATAATATTAAAAACATTATCCAATCAATTGGAGTTTTGGACACCATTTCCAACAACCAGCCCCATCAATCGTCATGAGTGTCCTAAGTTAAAACTATCAAGGGTTTGGAAACCCTCGGACAGTTCAAGACCTTTGCCAAATGGCAAAGTAAAAAAAAAAGCCCAAATTTGTGTTTCTGATGGAAACAATAATCAAACAAGCTCAATTACAAATTAATAGGTCCAACAATTTTGCGATATGTTTTTATAAAAAAAAAAATTAAATATATAGTGGGGGGAGAGGTATGTCAAGCTATTTTTGACTTCTTGAATTCTGGAATTTTTTATGCTAACATTAATTATAGTTATATAGCCCTGATTCCAAAAATATGAACCCCATCCAAAGTAACAAAATACCAACCAGTTACATTTTCCAATGTCTTGTACAAATTAATTGCCAAATGTATTGCCAAAGGGGTTGAAAAAAATATTGCAAAGTATTACCTCTAAGAATCATTGTGCTTTAATCCCTGGGAGGTTGATTACAAACAATATCTTGGTGGCTTATGAGGCGCTTAACACAATGCAATCTCGGATGAAAGGGAATGAAGGATACATCGCTAAAGCTAGATGTGAATAAAGCGTTTGACAGAGTTGAATGAAATTTTTTGGAAAGATTAATGAAGAAGATTGACTTTTCTTATAAATGGGTGACATTAATCGCAGTCCATGTCATATTAGTCAATTATTATGTCCTTATTAATGGCTAGCCTCACGGAAAAGTCGTTATATCCAAAGGGCTCAAGGAAGATGATCATTTATTCTCCTACCTTTTTTATTTGATGTGTTGACGGTTTGAGCTCTCTCCTCTAGAAGACGGAAAAAAGTAGGATGTTGTCAGTTATTCCAACCGCGAGAGGTAAAACCAAATTGAGCCACCTATTTTTTGCTGACGATAGCTTATTATTTTGTAAAGCAAATGTTGTGGAATGGAGCAAGATTCAATAGCGGTTGACAATTTATGAAAAAGTGTGAGTGCAAAGCCTTAATATGAAGAATATGTGTATTTTATTTAAGCGAGAACACTATAATAGAAACCAGGGATTATATTCTATCAGATTCTCCTCTCAGACGTAGGTCATTCTATGCATGGAGGAGTATATAGTAGGTAAAGAGTCTTCTAAAGGCAAGGTTAGAGTGGTGAGTGGGGGGATGGGTCTAATATTAGAATTTGGGAAGATAAATAACTCCCAAATCCGTTAAAACTTTGCAATGCAATCTAATCAAGAGGTTGGATAGGGATACAAGAGTGAAGGAACTCATTGACAAAGATACTAGGTGGTGGAATTTCCGATTTGGAATAGTACGTCAAATGGGGAATTCTCAGTGAAAAATGCATACCACATGAGAAAAGATATATTAATGCAGGATTCAAGTGAATGCTCCATACCCTTCGTGCATAGCAATGAGTGGAAAATTTATTGGAATCTAAGTGTCCCGAGGGTGGTGAAAGTGTTTATTTAGAAGGCATGTAATAATTTGCTACCAACAAAAAAAAAAAATTGTTTTAAAAAATGATTACTAATGATCCTTTGTGCCCAATTTATGGAGTGAATGTGTAGAATGCATGTCATATCTTGTAGCGATGTCTGTCTGCAAATGATATGTGGGGAGAATATATTATAAAAATTTAAAAATGTTTTAGCGGTGAGGATGATTTTCTTCAAATTGCAAGTAAGCCACTAGCGAAGTTTGGGAATGAAGAGTTTGAATTAATAACCACAATAGCCATAAGGATTTGGCTCCATAGAAATACATTAGTATTTGGAGGAGATCTCTTACACCCAACACAATAAGGGTGAAGGAAGCAATAGAGGAATTTTAAGAGGCAGAACAAAAGGCAAAAAATAAGGAAGCACGTTAGCCAAATACAATTGTACCAATATGGATGGTTCCCTCACGTGGTTTGATCAAAATTAATTGAGATGCGGCTATTGAGAAGACAACAAAGAATATGGGTGGACGTAATTGTTAGAAACCATAAGGGAAAGATCTTGGCAACCACATGCTCGTCCAAGTTGTATATAACTAACCCAACTGTTTACAAGCTTTTGTTGCATGGAAGGCAGTGAAATTTGGTAGAGATTGGGCATACCAAATATTATCTTGGAGGGTGATACTTTGAAAATAGCAAATGCATTAGGGAAGAAAGATCAATCTTGAAGCAGGTATGATAATTTGATTTACAATTCGAAGATAATACGATATAGTCTTCAATCATGACACTTCATACATATTAGAATTGAAGCAAACATGGTAAGCTCGTTATTTGGCAAAGGCGGCTCTTCAACAATCCTTGGAGCAAATATGGATGGAAGAATACCCTGATTTTATTCATGATATTGTAACTTCATAGAGTTGTATTGTTTGATGCTATTAATGATAGCATGAAATTTTCACTAAAAAAAAAAAAATTACAATATTTATGTGGCAGTTCCAACCAACCATTGGATCAGTCATTATTAAAAAAAAAAAAAAATGCTAGATATTATTATTCTATCAAACATTCATCCAACAAGGTTGAAGCTTCCAACTAACCCTTGGATTAATCATTTCTAAATAAAGATAAATATCCAATAGTTGTTTTGGAGTGCCAAACAATGATAGGATAAAACTATAGTATAGCATTACTCAAAATATAAAAATATAAAAAGAAAAAAAAAGAAAAAGAAAAAAAGAAAAAGAAAGAAAGAAAGAGTAATGCTAAAAGTATGCAATTTCTATGAAGAATAATTGAGAAAATTGCTAAAAATATGCAATTTAATTGTTGCCCCGTTGGTTGGGTATAAAAGGAAGTAGCCATTGGTGACTAGATAGGGTTTTTATAATCCCCATCAATATATTAGCGTCGACATATTAGCATCCACTGCACAGTGGATGTTGCAGTGGGCGCTAATAATCGCCTATCAACGTCGACTTTTGTAAATGGACGCTTATATGTAATCATTAGCGTCTACTTTGTAGTCGCTCCTAATGATATCACCCTGATGACTGGATTTCTTGTAGTGCACATACCCTCTCAAACTACCACCCAATTGACAATACATCCTCCAAACTTTCAATTGTGACATGTCCCCCTAAACTACCAAAACATTATCAATGTCCCTCCTAAGGCTAGCAAAAAGATAAAAATACCCCTATGCTATTCTCAATAAGACAAAAATACCCCTATAAATTCAAAAAATAAATAAAAAAATATATGATTTTTAAAAAACAAAAATTTAATTTAAAAAGAAAGATTTTTTTATAAAAAAAAAAATTATTTTTTAAACGAAATTTTTTTTTTGAATGAATTTTTTTTTAAACAGAAATTTTTATTTAAAAGAAACATTTTTTTAAAAAAAATTTGTTTAGAAGACGAAAATTTTTATTTTCTTAGACGAAAATTTTTATTTTCTTAAATGAAAATTGTTAATTTTTTTAAAACAGAAATTTTTATTTTAAAAAGTTATAAGACAAACAAAAAAACAAAAATTTTCATTTTTATAACAAAAAAAAAAAATCATAATTTTTTAATTTTTTTTCTTATACTAAGGATTTTTTTTTTTTTTAATTTTATTTTAAATTTGCCACCCTTTGGATTTTATTTATAGTTTTAGGTTTTTTCTAGAAGTTTTAGTATTTTTGTTTTTATTTTACTAAGGGTAGTTTTGTTATTGGGGGGACATTGTCAATTAGATGGTAGTTTGAGGAGAGTACGTGGATTTTCCTCTATTTTTTATTTTGTAAGATGCCACATATTAAATGAAGAGTTATTCATACTTAGGTTGACGAATAGGTTGAGTTTGGATAAAACAAGACGCAATGTTTAAATTGAAAAATTGTGATTTGAGAATGCGATTTTTAAAAATACAGTTAAGTGTATCGTACCTGTGATTTGAAAAGGCAGATATTTATGTTTTCAAAACATTTTTTTTAAAAAAAAAAAAAGACACAATCCCAAACGATTTATTTTATTCAATTTGATTAAAAATCACATTTTTTTATGTATGAAATCGCAATACCAAAATGTACCCTTATTTTAGGAGAATAGGATACTCTTGGAGTTGGGACTATAAATATGTTATCTTTTGGCAAAGTCTCTTTATCGTTTTTTTAATAAAATAATCGCATGGCTTCCTTTATTGTTTTTTCTTCTCCTTAAATGAAGTCAAGAAAGAACATCTTCTTCTCTCTTTTTGCCTTCCACTACATCAATTTATACCCAATGATATACTTCATTTATTGGCTTCATCCTAAATTAAAATTAAAATAAAAATAATGTAGTACTTTTTTTTCGAACAAGTATTACTTTTTTGATAAAATAGTTTACCATGAATGTTTTTCTTTATCATATTATAGAGTAATATTTTAGACTCCTTTATCTAAGAGAATTATGTTTTTGATTTAAAATAAAATTTTATTCTTGGCATTTTTCATTTGACGATAAGGTTTTGAGATGTACCATATTTTTGGTTAAATAATAAATATAGCATTGCTCTAATGGGGTTCGTTAGGAAAGTTATTCCCCAATATGAGAAAGGAAATGTTATGTGTTCTTCTAGTGTTATTTTGGTATCCTCTTAATTGTGATGTGGCTTTTAAAATCACCAATAGATTAAAGTCAATGATAATAATTTCAAATTCAACGATAATTTTAAAAGCTACATCACAGTTGGAAAGACACCAGGAGAACACTTAAAGAACACCTAGTATTTCCCCATATTTTGTTCGATTTGCTAGCAATCCCAACTAAAAATTGCTGAAGTTCTGAATCTATATTACAGGAGAAAATATGGTTACTGTTAGTGGCTATTGGCTAAAATCACTAACTGTAACCACTTAGGCGATTAGTAAAATTGGATAACCGTTTCCGCTAACCGCGTTTTAAAAGGAAAAGAGAGAAGGAGAAAAAAATTAAAAAAAAAAAAAGAGAGAAAAAACCAAAACCACATTGTTTCTATGGTAATATGGTAATACCCTATTACATACGACGTCGTTTCATGCATACATATATAGGCGGTTAGCAATTAGCAATTTTTTCAAATCATAAAATCACTAATCGCACAGACCTAAGTGGTCAGTGATTTTTTTTCTAAACACCTTAAAAAATGCTTAGACATTTAGGTGGTTAGTAGTTAACTGCGGCTATTTCAGCCCTTCTGCTATATATATATGTTTTACAAGGAATTCTTATATCAGAAATGTTAGGTGTTCTTCTAGTATTTTCCTGGTGTCCTCCTAATTGTGATGTGGCTTTTATATGTGAGAGTTCGTTTGAGGCTCACTTGCTTTATACAGTTGGACAGGTTGTCGAAAACCTATTAGGAAAGACGAGTCGCATAAATACTTTCTCACATTTATTATCAAAATCATTAGTAATTCAAACTGCAAAATTATTAAAATCTCCAACCAAAACGTACATTATTCCCACATCTTGGGAGTTGGGACCTTTTGATTTTGGAAGGTACCTAGATGCTCCAAGGTATGCTTGCAAAAAAAATTTGGCTCATCCATTTAATTTGCTAATTGGTCTAAGAATCTCCCAATCTTTGACGGCTTGACGACATTTATGGACATCGCTCATTATGTACAAATTTTGGTCCAAGATTCTAACTTTTGACTATAAAATAATTAATGGTCAATTTTTGTTAACAAACATATTCTTGGGTTTTGGTAGCCTAACAAGCAAATTGAAGCAATCACCACGATGGCGGACAAAATTATATGCCATGTGGATCTCAATCTCGGTGTATAAAAAAGATAAATACTTTTTTTACATTATGGTGTCCATCTAGCGAATCTCAATCTCCGCGTATAAAAAGATAAGTGTTAAATTCACTTTATCCCCTTAAAGTTTCAGGAGTTTTTCAATTCGAACCCCAATGTTTAAAAATTGGCAATGTACCCCCCTAATGTTTCAAAAAATTTCAATTCAGACCCTCCGTTACTAATTTTCATTTAATTGGACAGAAATCATCTCACGTGGAATTTTGATACCCTCTATTATAAGTTTGCCCTAATTAAAACCTATGAAATTACGTAATTATCCTCAATTTCATAGGTTTTAATTAAGGTAATTACGTAATTTCATAGGTTTAAATGAGGGCAAAATTGAAATAGAGGGCATCAAAATTCGACGTGAGATGCATGTGGGATGATTTCCATCCAATTAGACGAAAATTAGTAACAGATGATCTGAATTGAAAATTTTTGAAACATTAGGGGGGTGCATTTCCAATTTTTAAACATTGGGGTTTGAATTGAAAAACTCCTGAAACTTCAGGGGGGTAAATTGAAATTTTCCCCAAAAGATAAATAATTTTTTTACATTATGGTGTCCATCTCGTGTATATTTTCGCTAATTTGACATGCCTCATCCGCCATTGAGCATTTCTCATGTAAAAAAGACTATAATATGACTTTTGCTTTTTATTTAAATGGGAGAATATGACATTAATATAGAAATTATATGTGAAAATTTTAGAAATTTGGTGAAAGTCTACATATCCTCTCAAACTACCACCCAATTGATAATATTTTTTCCAATCTTTCAATTGCGGTAGTGTCATTTTCATACTACCAAAAATCGTCAATGTCCCCTAGTGACGAAAATAACCTTAATAATAATTTTTTTTTTAAAAAAAAAAAAAGGAGTGGGAATTTTTTAAAAAATTCCCAAACTTTTCTTTTTACGAATTTATAGGAACATTTATGTCTTTTTGACAAATATTTAGGGTTCTTTTTGCCTTTTAGTTGGCTTTAGAAAAGACATTATCAATTTTTTGATAGTTTAGGAGGGGGGACATTGTCAATTAAGTGGTAGCTAGTTTGATGGGATATATATGGACTTTTCCCAAAAAATTATTGATTAATTAGGCACATGATCCAGCTTGATTACATTATTATTATTATTATTATATATTTGTGTGTATACTTGTAGATATTAAAACTTAATGAAAAAGAGTCATATTAATCATTCAAAAATACGCTACAAGAAATTTACTCATCAGGGGCAACTGTGTAGTCGACTCTAATGCTTGTATATTAGCGTCGACTCTCAACAGTCGACGCTAATGTACAACTATTAACGTCCACATTTCGGTGGACGCTACTACGTCGACGCTAACATACTAGCGGGAATTATACCATAGGCGGGAAAATTATTAACGGGGACAATATAACTATTAGCATCCACTCATCAGCGCCCACTAATAGTGGACGCTGATAGTTTAGTATCAGCGTCCACTAATAGTGGACGCTAATAGTCATATATATAAATAAAAAAATTAATTGTCCTCAATTGAAAGTGTGCGCTGATGATGGAGCATTAGTGTCCACAAAGTTGACCCTAAAGATCTTATAAAAAAAAAAAAAAAAAACAAAACAAATTAAACTAAAAGTTTTACAGCGTCCACTATGATAGTGGACTCTAATAATTGATCATTAGCGTCCACTAATGTGGACACTAATGGTCTTGTAAAAAAATAAAAAAATAAAAAACAAATTAAACTAAAAGCTCAACAACGTCCACTAGAAGTGGACGCTGAAGATATATCATTAGATAGTGGACGCTAATGGTCTTGTAAAAAATAAAAAACAAATTAAACTAAAAGCTCAATCCACTAGAAGTGGACGCTAAAGATATATCATTAGCGTCCACTATGATAGTGGACAGCAATAATTGATCATTAGCGTCCAAATGAGTGGACGCTAATGGTCTTGTAAAAAAATAAAAAAATAAAAAACAAATTAAACTAAAATCTCAACAGCGTTCACTAGAAGTGGACGCTGAAGATAAATCATTAGCGTCTATTATCATAGTGGACGCTAATGGTCTTGTAAAAAATAAAAAAAAAAATAAAAAACAAATCAAACTAAAAGCTCAACAACGTCCACTAAAAGTGGACGCTGATGATATATTAATAGCGTCCACTATGAAGATATGGCATTAGCGTTCACTTTAGTGGACGCTAATAGTCTTGTAGAAAATAAAAAACAAATAAGAGTTGAAGATTATAGGTTCAATTGAACATCTAAAAATGATAAAATGTCCTTTATACCCTCAAAACTTTTAGAAAATTATAAATTTTCTCTTAATTTGAAATTAAAATTAATTTTAAAAAATGAAAAAAAATAATTTTAATTTATTGTAGTCACGCAACAAACTTCACACAAATTGGAGATTCGATTTAACATCCGATCGATCCTAGTGAATTAGTTCGATTGATCATTATAAGATTAAATGATTGATCAAACTTGATACAAATTGAAGGTTCGATCGAACATCCGATCAATCCTAATGAATTAGTTTGATTTATCACAATAAAATCAAGTGACAATCAAATTGAAACAATTGAAATTAAAAGTTCGTTCAAACATCCGTTTGATCTTAGTGCATTTGTTCGATCAATCATGATAGGATCAAATGATCAATCAAGCTTGAAACAATTGAAATGGAAGGTTTGATCGAATATCCGATCAATCATAATGAATTAGTTCGATTGATCGTGATAAGATCAAATGATTGAAACAATTGAAATTGAATGTTTGATCCGATTGGTCCTAGCTAGTGCATTTGTTCAATCGATCGTGATAAGATCAAATGATCGAACAAACTTCAAACAAATTAAATGTTTGATCGAACATTGAATTGAACTCTAAGCATTTTATATTATATTAGTGCATTAGTTATATTGATCAAGATACAATCAATAGAACTTGATATGATTGAAAGTTCAATCGAGCATCTGATAAAGTCAATTTCGACCGATACTAGTACATATTAGTATGATCAATCGTAATGCGATTAAATGATCTATTAAACTCTTTGGATTTTGTATTATCTTTATATATTAGTTATATCAATAGTGACAAGTTCAAGAATATTTCTCCCATTGAACATCGAATTTGATGCAATATCCCTCTTCATTCGGGTTTGGCGTTAAACTGTTAAATTACTACATTTCTTAAAAATTTAAGCTAATAATTAATTATAAGATAAATATAAGGGAAAAATATAAAAAAGCCCCACAAACTACTAGCCGTTTTCGATTTAGCCCCCTAATGTTCCAAAAGTGATAAAGTAGCCCCCCAAACTACCAAATTATTGCATTTTGGCCACTCCGTTAGTCAAAACCGTCAGTTTGAACGGAAACTGCAAAACGACGTCGTTTGTTACGGGTAAGTTACTACAATGCCCTTTTGAGAAAAATATAAAAAAGCCCCCCAAACTACCAGCCGTTTTCATTTTAGCCCCCTAATGTTCAGAAAGTGATAAAGTAGCCCCCTAACTACCAAACAGTTGCAATTTGGCTACTCCGTTAGTCATTACTGTCAAATATGATGGAAAATTCAAAACTACGTCGTTTTGACAATGGTAAGTTACTAAAATGCCCTTTTAGAAAAAAAAAATCATATTAAAACAAGCACGCTAAATGGCGCCGTTTTGCTTGAAATTAGGGTTTCCTTACACTTACCAAAACGACGCCGTTTTGATAAGTGTTAGGAATAAAAAGAAAAAACCTTAGACACCACGCAGAAAAAACCCCCAACCCCAGTTTATCTCTCTCCCCCAAACCGCCGACCACCACATCGTTCTATCTCCGGCAACCTTCTCCCTCAAGTGAAAAAAACGCAACGCCCCTCTCTCTCTTTCTCTTAAAACGACTGCCCCTGCCACCACAATCCATCACCGCCGGCCACACCATCCACTAGCTACGAAGCGCCACCGAAAAATTCTTACCCATTGTAGAAATCAAACAAAAAAATCACGTTCGTAGATAAACAACACCGATCCGACAGCTATACCATGAAATACAATAAAAAGATTGAGGTATGGGTAAGATTTACAGGCTGTCGGAGATAGACGACGTGGTGGCCGGCGGTTTTGGGGAGAAAGATAAACTGGGGTTGGGGGTTTTTTCGTGGGTCACCTGCGTGGGGTCTAGGGTTTTTTCTTTTAATTCCTAACACTTACCAAAGTGGCATCATTTTGGTAAGTGTAAGGAAACCTTAATTTCAAGCAAAACGGCGCCGTTTTGCTTGCTTGTTTTAATATGATATTTTTTTTTTCCAAAAATGGCATTTTGGTAACTTACCATTGCCAAAACGATGTAGTTTTAAATTTTTCATCATATTTGACGGTAATGAATAACAGAGTGGCCAAATTGCAATTGTTTGGTAGTTTGGGGGCTAGTTTATCACTTTCTGAATATTAGGGGGCTAAAATGAAAACGACTGGTAGTTTGGGGGGCTTTTTTATATTTTTCCCAAAAGAGCATTGTAGTAACTTACCTGTAACAAACGACGTCGTTTTGCAGTTTCCGTCCAAACTGACGGTTTTGACTAACGGAGTGGCCAAAATGCAATAGTTTGGTAGTTTAGGGGGCTACTTTATCACTTTTGGAACATTAGGGGGCTAAATCGAAAACGGCTGGTAGTTTGGGGGGCTTTTTTATATTTTTCCCTAAATATAACCTTAATGATCCTTTATACTAAAAATGTATTAACTTTAAATTTGTAGTTAATATTTTAATAATAAAAACATATTTAATATTTCATTCATAGAACATATAATTTGACGCAATATCTCCCGCCAGTAGGATTTGGCGTTAAAATGTGAAATATATATTATCTTAAAATGTTCAATTATTAATTAATTATAAGATAAATATCACATTATTAATTAATTATAAGATAAATATCACGTCAATTATCTTTTACTCTTATACCTTTATAAAATTCTAAATTTACCCTTAATTTTAATTAAAATTATTTTAAAAAAATTAAAATAACTTTAAAAAAAAAAAATTTTGAAGAATTAAAAAAAAATTCAAGGTGACCCAATACTGGGTCACCCGTGACCCACCTGGGTCACAAGGTGATCCAGCAGTGAGTCATAGCTTTGGGTCACCCGTTAATTATTTTGGCACTGGCGGCACAAAACATTTTGGCGCTGCCTTAATTTCCTTTTCGCTAATTTTCTTTTCCCTCTTTCTCCTATTCTACTTGGTCTCAGCAGATAGAATTTTCCCTCTTCTTCGTCTCTCACCTTTCCCTCTTCTTCATCTCTCACGTTTTCCTCTGATAAATCGGCGCTCACGTTGGGTCTCTTCATCTTCTTCTTTGATCTCTCACATTCTCCCTCTGATCTCCTCTGCAATCCGTGGCCAGCACCCTAGAACCCGAAGGTTTGTTATTTTGCGTTTTTTAAGATTATAGGAATTTTGTGGGTTTGGATGGTTTTTTGAGTAATCTTGTGGGTTTTTTTTTTTGTTTTTTTGTTTGGTTTGGTTTGATTGTGTTTGATCTAAGGGCGTGAATCTTGAAAATATTGTGGCTTTCTGTGGTTGACTTATAAGAATGAAGGTTTCTTGGTTCCTCACTTCCTCTCTGTGGAATCAATGGTTAGTCTTGTTAGTGGAGGACATCTGGAATCTTGACATTTAAGCTCCTCTTTCTTTACAATTTGTCTTTGGTGTCTTCCAACAACGACGACAGGGCTGCTCTATCAAAACCAACACCATCCTAGATAAACGTTAATGGGGTTTAGTTTAAGTTTAACCAACGGCGGCAAGGGCCTCAAGCTACGGTGGACTTCTTTAGGGAAGATATAGAAGTGTCATTTTGACAAACAACTTACCTACGAATACAGAATACAACCAGCCCAATAAAATTAGAGATCTTTTGACAAATCACGAAAGAAAAAGGGTTTTGATTATACCCAAAATTTCCATAAATCCATAATAGCGTCTGCTAGCTGGAGATGCTTTAAACGGGTACTGTTGCATCATGCATGCCAATAGAGCAGAGGGTTACTTGCATGAGAGTGGCTCTAAAAGCTTGTCTACCCACGTGAAGCTCACCAAGCTCCTTTTATATCAGTGTTTTTTTAGCTCAATAAACTTTGTCGGCCTACTTCCTAACAGACTAAGTTTTTCAGGAGCTGATTTATGACACAGTATCACAGGCCAGTAGGCTTGGTCACCCCCATTATATTCAAATTTATTCTGTTGTTCACATGTAAGGTCAGCACTGTTTCAGTATTACTGAATTGGCCTCCATGTGAGAAGAGCTGTTATTTGAGGTGGGAGTGGATGCTGAGGCTGCAATGGAAGCTGATTGTGTGCTGTGTAGATTTGTTGTTTGGCATAGTGTAAAGACAACGGATTGATCTGTACAGTTTCAAATGTTTGTGCAGATAAGTTGCTGTCTTGTGTTTTTTGAAATTTGGTTAGAATGTCTGAGTTGATTTTTTGGAATTGTAAAGTTGATACTGTTGTGGTTTCTGAATTGTAAATGTTGTGTGGCTAGTAGTAGCAGAGTTGTATAGAGGCTGCTGTTTTGCTAGTATAGTAGGCTGATTGTTAGCTTTTGGTTCTGTAGTGTTTATAATGGTACTTGTAGTCTTTTGTTAGGTGCCGTTTATGGCATCGGGGGATCTAGCAGGATTCTGCAGTGTGCTGTATTCTTTGTTTGTTATTAACATAAAATTCATTCGTCCAAAAACAAAAAAAGAGTGATGAAGTTAATTGAACACAAGTTTGTTTCTTATTTGTGGAATGGTTCTGATGTCATAGCTTCTTGAGCTAAACTAGCATGGGATTTATTCACATGACAAATCCCTGTCAGCTTGACGCTGTTTTTGTATATATTTTCACACCACTTATTCTCCTTGGACTCTATTCGTTTGCAGCCTCTGCTCCACTGTACCGCTCAGGACAGCAGTGAATCCTTCACACACACACACTCTCTCTCTCTCTTTTAACCCCATTCGGCTGTCAAATTTTGGCAGTCAAGCGTTGGACATATATTAAAAAATAAATAAATAAAAATTTGTTATTTTTTTAATTAAATTACTATGAGTTAATATTTAATTTTTAATGTCTCAAAATTAATTTTTTGATTCAAACATAAAATTTAAAAGTAGAAGGTTAACCTTTTAGGGATTATATCACTCAAAAAAAAATTGTATCATCTTAAATTTAATATTAATGCTTTAAATTTAAATTTTTCTTTAATATCTCTCTTCTTCGATTAAAAGAAAAAAAAAAAACTCAATAAAGCTCCAACAAAAACCTCGGTAAATAGGCCCCATCTCTGCACTCTCATCTCTTCGCAACTCATAAATCCAAAAACCCTTTTTGTTTTTTTCCCTCCTTCCCCCTTTTTAAGATTTCCCCACCTATGCTTTATTCCCAACCCCTCTCTCTCTCTCCTCTGTCGACAAATTTCCCAGAAGAATTCCAAAGCCCACTAGTTTCACATTCTCTATAAATTGAGCAACACCCATCATCTCTCTCAAGTCTCAATGCCAAAAGAAAAAGAAATGAAAGAGTATTGGACCTCTTTGGCCTCCCTTCTGGGAGTTTTAGCCTTCTGCCAAACGCTCCTGCAAGTGGTATTCCCGCCGGAGCTCCGGTCCGTCACTTTCAAGCTCTTAAACCGGATCTCCAACTGGTTCTCCTCATACTGCTACTTCGACATCACGGAGATCGATGGCGTCAACACCAACGAGCTCTACAACGCCGTCCAGCTCTATCTGAGCTCCTCCGTCTCCATCACCGGCAGCCGTCTCAGCCTCACCCGCGCGCTCAACTCCAGCGCCATCACCTTCGGCCTCTCCAATAATGACTGCATCGTCGACGCCTACAAGGGCGTCACCGTCATCTGGGAACACATCGTCACCCAGAGGCAATCCCAGACTTTCTATTGGTGCCCTCTGCCGGAAGAAAAACGAGGCTTCACTCTCCGAATCAAGAAGCGCGACAAAAAGCTGATTCTCGATTCCTATTTGGATTACATAATGGAAAAGGCCAACGAAATGAGGAGAAAGAACCAAGACCGCCTTCTCTACACGAACTCAAGAGGCGGATCCTGGGACTCTGTACCGTTTAAGCATCCGAGCACATTTGAGACGTTAGCCATGGACCCCGTCAAGAAGGACGAGATCCTGAAGGATCTCGTGGATTTCGCCAACGGTCAAGGATTCTACCAGAAAACCGGCCGGGCCTGGAAGAGGGGGTACCTGCTATATGGGCCGCCGGGGACCGGAAAATCAAGCATGATTGCCGCCATGGCAAACTATCTCGGTTACGATATATACGACTTGGAGCTGACGGAGGTGCACACAAATTCGGAGCTGAGGAAGCTGATGGTGAAGACGAACTCCAAGTCTATAATTGTCATTGAAGACATTGATTGTTCTCTGAATTTGACCAACAGGAAGAACAGTAGTAATACTTACTACGACGTGGGTGAAATGCAAGGTGGGTGTGTCTCCGGCGAGGACGGCGCCGGCGGGAACAATTCGATAACGCTTTCCGGGTTGTTGAATTGTACAGACGGGTTATGGTCGTGCTGCGGGAGCGAGAGGATTTTCGTGTTCACCACGAACCACATGGAGAAGCTGGATCCGGCATTGCTGAGGAGCGGGAGGATGGATATGCATATATACATGAGCTACTGTTCGTTCCCGGCGTTGAAGATTCTGCTGAAGAATTACCTGGGGATCGATGAGGGTGATTTGGATGGCGCGGTGTTGAAGGAGTTGGAGGACGTCGTTGACAAGGCGGAGATGACGCCGGCGGATGTCAGCGAGGTGCTGATCAAAAACCGGCGGGATAAGGAGAAGGCGGCGAGGGAGGTGTTGGATGCGTTGAAGGTGAGAGCGGAGAGGCGTGTGAAGAATGCGGATGACGTGGAAGAGGAGGAGCAGGAGAAGCGGGCATTGGAGAGCCCCAAGCAAGGCTGTGAGTTTCCGGAGGAGGAGAGTTGTAAGGAAGGAAAAGGAAACGACGAGAAAGATGACAGTGCGATAGAGAAATGAGAAGGTTTTAGGGTTTTTTTCTTTTTTCTTTTTTTTTTGCCCTTTGTGTTATTTATGGTGCAGAAAGTTTAGAGCTTGAAATGATTTTGGTGGGCTTCTGAGTGAGGAGAACTATAGGGAAAAACTTGGCATCCGATTTAAACATGTTTTTATATAAATATATATAATATATTTGTGTTGTTTTTTTGTTGGAATAATGAAGAATGTGAATCCATAAATAAGCGTATTAATTAATTTTACATGTGATGGGTTGGACATATCATGGGACATCTTTTGTGTTACATTACACATATCAATTATCATTGTGGTGGTTGGTGGTACTTGGTCGAAAATGAACTTGCTAGCTAGCTTAGGCTTTTTTGTGACCACCTGGGAAGCACATGGCCAAATCTATTTTTTGATGCGACTTGTTGGGCGTTTCAAAAAAATACACATACTGATCACAAATGATCATAAAATTACCTTTAAAAAAATAAAACTCTCTTTTAATGCCATTCTGGGAGGGAGGGAGGGAGGAACGAAGTAGGAAGACTGTGTTAGTGGATAGGTTTGTGGGAAAAAGACGCATAAAAAAAAAAAAAAAAAAGGTGAAACAAAAAAGAAAAAAAAAGATGCCGGAGATTTTGTGTTGGGAAAAAAGTAGGAAAAAGGAGGTGGACAGTGTTTGAGTTGTGAGTTATAATGAGAAAATGTTTGACATTTTTTGCTGGTGGAAAGGGCAATGGGTGGGTTGTCAAAGGCTCTATCGGTTAGGAATCCTGCTATGCTTCAGACATATATTTTTTTTTTAAAAAAAAAAAAAAAATTGTTATTTTTTTTGTTAGTTAAATTTCTCTAATTTAATATTTAGTTTTTAATGCCTTAAAACTAAAATTTAGGGGTAGAAGATTAAACTTTTCATGAACCAATCTTTGATAGTTTTTTTTTTTTTTTTTTTATTTTCTTTTTTAAGTAACACATGACTTTATTTAAAAAAAAATCTTTGATTTTTTTTAAGAGCATTCCTAGCAGTTTCCTCGTCATTTTTTTTTTCCACATTTAAGGATCCAAACTACTTTTTACTTTCCTATATCAAAATACATCCCAATAGCTTCCCTTAATTATTCCCTATATCATTAAAATATTTGCTTTTTTTAATTATATTATATATATATGAGAGGAGAAATAAGAGAGAATTGTGAGAAGAGAGAGGAGAGAAGAGAGAATCATTTTTTTATATTTTAATTATCATAAGGACTATAATAGTGGAACCCAAAACATTGGGTTCCCCTGTAGCAATTTTAATGTTTGTAGTTCATTTAGGGAGTATGTTGTAGGATGTTTTGAACATATTCCCTAAACTTAAAGAACAGACTCATTTGGAGTATGCTGAAAATGTTCTAACATGTCAACAATATGAATCAAATGTAATTACTATTATGTTAATCAATTTTATGAATAATACTACATATAATTTTACTCTCACGCTCTTACTTTTATATGTTTTGAGGTGATTTTTAAAATTATTATTGAATTCTTGATAAAAAAATAAAAGCGTTGACAAATGGTATGACAGGTGTGACACTATGCTTTTACTTGTGACTATATCCATGGTACATATGTGGGTATTCTATCATTACACCAAAAACAAAAATTAGAGTTCTTTTAGTCTTAATTCTGTTTCTCCCATGAGGCAAATGACTGAACTGGCCCACCCTCAATTCCCACCTAGTGTCATATATCAAAAAGATTTTTTTGTATGGTAGCATTCTCCCAATGCCAAATGAAGGACCTAATGGAGATAATTAGTTTTTCTAGGTTTTTTTTTTTTTTGTGTAATTACATAATATCTACATGATAATTGATTAGAAATGCCCAATCTTGTTGTCCATCTTATAGCACATATTTGTCAAGTTCAATATATAAAAAGAACTAAAAAAATAATAGGGAAATTATGTTACAATCATCTCGTGCTTTCGCACTTTTATTAAAAAAAATTGAGACCCTAGTTTCCAATTTAAATATATATAAATCGAGACCTACGTCAGTTTTTTCCGTCAAATAGATAACATAAATGATATGAAAATAAAAGTATGCCTTTGGATCATAAATTCAAAACAAAACAAAACAAAAAAAGCAGAAAAAGAAAGTGGTTGGGCTGGGTGACACCCAACTCATACCCAACTATAGCCGTGACAGGGGCAGCTTCGCCATGGCTGGGTGGCAGCACCCAGTCAAGGCCACATGCGTGACTGGATGACAACCCAGCCAGAGTCTTGATTACCAAATTGGAAACTGTGGTCTCAAAGTCCAAAAGTGCAAAAGCATGAAGGGGTCGTGACATAATTTTCCTAAAAAATATTTAATCGTCATAATATTAGTCCAACTCGATCCCCCAAGAGATAAACTTCTACTCCTGCCACTGATTGAAGCTACAAGTTTCAGAAAGTTAAACCTGCACGGCAAAGTATTTGGCTTTCCTATTGCTCAAACATGAAATAAGGTAAACCCTCTGGGCTTCCGTCCCTAGAGTGAAAAAACCAAGTAGTTTAGAGAGCAGAATTAGAATTTACCTCATTTACGTGTATGATTCTTGCTATCTGAAGCATTGCTTTCAAGGACGTACTTATCCAATTGGGACATGAAGAGCTCTTAAGAAAAATCTGTTCCTCGGTATTAAAACCCATATTTTGAAGTAATTTCTGCCAAAAAGGTGTGACAAATAATCAGAAGAATGGCAGCAACTTAACAGCTCAATTAAATTAAAAGTAATCGGTTCCTTCACCAAGAAGTAAATATTATCAAAGTATAAGTTGAATAAACTGTAAAATTAATGAAAATTAAGAACAGTGTATAGATGCTAACATAAAATGGAACAATCACTGTCAGTATTTGTATACCAAGTTTTCTTCCCTATACAGCTTAATCAACAAGAACCTGACAATTATATATTGAACAATAAATGCAGCATCATTTGAATTTTAATTATTGGTATGCCACTGGAGTTCAGTATCAATTCCCTGCACTTCATTATATAGAGGACAGCAATAAGTGACTGCCTCAAGTAATTATATACATCGTTCAATTCAATAACATTTCATCCTCACATTTCTAACCATTAATATTTAAATAACTGCACCTGTGATTCAAGAAAATTTTGATGAAAAACAATAGAGAACTCAAAGATTCTCACCTTCTTTTTATCAAAATGGGGGTCATTTTCAGATAGCTCAAGAACTATTCGGTCCTCATCAGTCTGTTTAGCTTTATCAGATGACGGTGGCTGCAGTGAACACACATGTTAACCAAATATTAACCAAGTCAGCAATATCAACCAGAAAGAGGATTGCAGGATTTAACCAATCTTACTCATTAGACAACATAATAGACCAAGCCAGCAATATTAACCAAATAAAAATCAAATGGCATAGGCTGTGATTGCAGGACCTAAGTGGGCTTCTCACATATTTAAGCGTGTGCATTCACATAAAGAGAACAAACTTTTAAACAGAAATTAGATGATTAGAATTTTATACAACATGTCAGCATTCCAATATTTTTTCATACTACAAAAAGGGGGTTTAACTTCAAACTACTTAGTTATTCACGTACTACAAAAATGGGGTTTTAAAGATACAATGGCAACAATGACCTAAGCACTTGGTGTTAGTTTCAGCTATTGATATTACAAAAAAAAAAAAAACAAAAAAAAAAAAACCCAGAGCCAACACAAAAAATTAATGAAAAACAAGGTTCTGCTCTACTGCTCCCTTTTCCAAATGAAATGCAGTTGTCAAGATGAAAAATGATGCAATGCGAAGTGAAGCTGATGGATAGCAAGATCAAAACACAATCTCACATATAATGGGAAAAATCCACACCAAGAAACTGAAAAAGAAACACTTGGAAATGAGAAGAAGACCAATCAAGTGTCGATTATGTAAGATATATACAATGATACCAAACCTAGAACGAAAAGAACTGTATCAAGCTAATAAAGACGGAGAGCAATAATGTTATGCTTGATTGCTGGGATTATGGAGCTACAAAAGAAAAGTGTATTCGTGGAAGGCGTACAAATGGAAATTCCGACAATCGGAGTTGCAAAAACTTATGAATTTTCCCTGACTTTCCGACAATTTCCCAGCAACCGAACGGAACATCAAAGAGCGACAAGTTGGAATTGAGATTACAGTAGCACAGATAACTTAAAGAGATTCACAGAGTAGATAAGACTAGAATTTTCTTTATCAACCTCCATTGAAGCCCAAGTTGAAGCAGAGCAGAGAGAGAGCGAGAGAATTTGAGCGGCAAGCGAGAGAGAGAAGGCTTTTGAGAGTTTTCAGCTGAGAGTTGAGAGCAGGAGTTCAGGGGTGAAAATGGGCCGGGCTTCCACCGACCAATATCAGTCCAGGCCAGCCCATATCTGTATCCAAATTGATAGTTAAATCCTAATGAATTAGACGACTTCAAATCAGCCCTAACAAACTCCTGAATTTTATATTATTTTTTCTTTTAATAAGGACTAATAGAAGGATTGGTTGAGATGAGTAATGATCAAATTACATTTTTATCACACAACTATTATATTATTGGGTGTCGATGTCATACGAAGTAAATGGTAATGAAAACTTGAAGAGCAAGGAATTCAGAAACAGAAAAAAGTGTCAAAACGCCTTTGAAAAATTGGAAGCAACGAGCACGAAATGGGAGGCATAGTGGGCACAAAATAACAAAAAGAGCCTAGCGAAGGTGTCGATAATAGAGGTGACAAAGGGCAAGGAAAAAAAAAAAGAGGTTGAGTACCATGGAAGCAGGAAATAATATAACGGTAGAGGTTGGTAACCAGTGTTGGGATCGTTTGCGTAAATTTCTAAACTTTTTCTTTTTATGCGGTGGATTAAAAAAATACAATCCTCAAGAACTTTTGCCAACAAGATAAACATACTTAGATCTAATAACATATAAGTAATAATGTAGCTTCAACCCCTCCTAGGCATTGGGGCGTAGGAGCGTACAACTGTTCTTCCCATGATGTAGGGCTGAGCAATTGTTGTTCCAACGAACTTTCAAACTTATAGTATGAGTCAATACTCATTCCATGTTTTTTGCATTATTCGTGTTCTTCGCATTCTTCGTGTTCATCACGTTCTTGATGAACTTGTGGTTGATCTTCAAAACGATCTTGATGTACACTTTCATTTTTTTGAATTTCTCCAAGAACTTCAAGATTCTCCAAGAATTGAGGATTCAATTCTTCCATCAGATCTTCTCTTTGATAACTGAATATGACTGTGAGTGTGGGCTCACACTATTTTTTCAAGAGGCTAGAGAAAACTAGAAGCAAAGACCTAGAGAGTAATTATCTCCCTTAGGCGTGTATTACTTTCAAAAGATAGAAAACAATTTTTCAATTCTTCTGTAAGTCTGATGTGTTTCCACACTCAATTCGCCCTTTTTGCTTCTCCTTGGCACCTCTATTTATATTATTGGAATCTCAAGAGAAAACTGATTCTTAATCATGTGAGACTAGGGTTTTGAAAACCCTAGTCATAATAGAATTCGGTCAATGGGTCAAAAGATCTTCCTTGCCCTTCTACACATACACGGTCATGGGGAAGAGATTACTCTCTCCCCATGCGCCTAAGGCCACTTGGTTCAACACTTGGGCTTGGGTTTTATCCTCAATCCCAATGCTCTTTAAACTTAACTTTAGCCATTTGAATTTAATTCCCTTGGGCCTAAATTTTACTTACTAGCTACAAGAATTAAAACCAAAAAGCCCAAAGCTTATTTTAATTCTTTAGCCTGTAAGAATTATATCATGAGCCTAATTGCTCTATTTAATTCCCTAAGTCTAATTTCTCCAACTTAGCCCTTTAGATTAATAAATCTCTTTGGCTTATGTTTTATAAAATAAAACATCTCAACTAAATACACATAAATATAACTGAGGCCCAATATTTATACTAGTCAATTTACATTAGCTCAAAGAGGGGCCCAAAGGAAAAAATATCATTAACTTAATAGGTCTGCGACTATGTCTACATTGACCATATCACACAACTCTATTTAATCACAATTAATACCTCTACATAACTGTGACTGCACTCTAATGAATATTTTTGAGTTAATCAACTAATCTTCATGACGTACTTATTCTGTATGTTACCCCTCCATAGAATCATTCCGTAGTCGAACTAAAGTCTATGTACTGTCACTTTGTTCACTACATCTTTCCTTGAGTCAATGATTTAACTTCATGATTATCCTTATATACATTGTGAGGAATATTCTCACATTGTACATGCATAAGTTTCAATCATGCCTACTGAAACACTCAAGCCCGAGCTTCAGGATAATATTTCCCATTAAATCTAAAACAATGGGAATGTTCCTTGTCGCTTTGTCTTAGACAAAGGATTTGGATTCCTTCTTCAAATCAATGTTCCCACAATGCTACATGCGATCACCTAACTTACCGAGGTTAGATCGACCGCTAATAGATCTAATTCTTTTAATACATCAAAGTAATCTACACTTCACATCGGAGTGCAAAGACCTTCTCAGGATTTAGAGTAAATATTATAAGCCGTCGTGCACGTACATCATTGTTAAGACAGTATTAGTAAACGAATGATAACTCAAGTGGTCATGTCCGGTGTATAGCCCAAACCTGCCAATACCCCAACTTATCAACCTAAAGCCTACCTGCTTCTCCTAACTAAGACAAGTCGTTGATGTTCGATATGTTATAGTCTAAATGGGGTTCCAAATTCCATTTACTACTATGAACAATTAGTTTATAAGTTGTAAGGACCTTTGAGTATGATCTTATGTGATACACATACCATCACTCAAATACAATGCATCTTAGGGATCTTACATACATATAATTGGACAATACACAATCACTCAAATACAATACATCTTAGGAATCTTATATACATATAATCGAATAATACACAATCACACATATATGTCATGTAAGAATATATCTGTATATGTCTACTGTTATTTATCATAATATTTAAAACATTATCCAACAAATTGAAGTTTTGGACACCATTTCCAACAACTAGCCCCGTCATGAGTGTCGTAAGTTAAAACTATCAAGGGTTTGAAAACCCTCAGACAGTTCAAGACCTTTACCAAGTAGTAAAGTAAAAAAAGCCCAAATTTGTGTTTCTGATGGAAACTATAATTAAACAACCTCAATTACAAATTACTAGGTCCAGCAGTTTTGCGACATGTTTTTATATAAAAAAAAAAAAAAATTATATATATATATATTGGGGGGAGAGGTATGTCAAGCTGTTTTAGGCTTCTTGAATTCTAGAATTTTTTGTGCTAACATTAATTATAGTTATATAGCCCTGATTCCAAAAATGGAAACCCCATCCAAAGTAACAAAATACCAACCAATTACTTTTTCCAATGTCTTGTACAAATTAATTGCCAAATGTATTGCCGAAAGGGTTGAAGAAAATATTGCAAAGTATTACCTCCAAGGATCATTGTGCTTTAATCCCTGGGAGGTTGATTACAAATAATATCTTGGTAGCTTATGAGGCGCTTAACACCATGCAATCTCGGATGAAAGTGAATGAAGGAAACATCGCTAAAGCTAGATATGAATAAAGCGTTTGGCAGAGCTGAAAGAAATTTTCTAGAAACAGTAATGAAGAAGATTGACTTTTCTTATAAATGGGTGACATTAATCGCAGTCTGTGTCATATTAGTCAATTATTATGTCCTTATTAATGGCCAGCCTCACGAAAAAGTCGTTATATCCAAAGGGCTCAAGGAAGATAATCATTTATCCCCCTACCTTTTTTATTTGATGTGTTGAAGGTTTGAGCTCTCTCCTCTAGAAGACGGAAGAAAGTAGGATGTTGTCAGCTGTCCCAACCACGAGAGGTAAAACCAAACTGAGCCACCTTTTTTTTGCTGACAATAGCTTATTATTTTGTAAAGCAAATGTTGTGGAATGGAGCAAGATTCAATAGCGGTTGACAATTTATGAAAAAGTGTGAGGGCAAAAGCTTAATATGAAGAATATGTGTATTTTATTTAAGTGAGAACACTATAATAGAAACCAGGGATTATATTCTATCAAATTCTCCTCTCAGACATAGGTCATTCTATGCATGGAGGAGTATATAGTAGGTAAAGAGTCTTCTAAAGGCAAGGTTGGTGTGGTGAGTGGGGAGATGGGTCTAATATTAGAATTTGGGAAGATAAATGACTCCTAAATCCGTTAAAACTTTGCAATGCAATCTAATCAAGAGGTTGGATAGGGATGCAAGAGTTAAGGAACTCATTGACAAAGATACTAGCTAGGTGGTGGAATGTGCCTCTTGTAAATAAGATTTTTAATGAAGATGATGCTAAAAGAATATCCAGTATGGAAATTACTTCTAATATACATACCGACAAATTGATTTGGAATAGTACGTCAAATGTGGAACTCTCAGTGAAAAATGCATACCATATGAGGAAAGATATATTAATGTGGGATTCAAGTGAATGCTCCATAGCCTTCGTGCATAGCAATGAGTGGAAAATTTATTGGAATCTAAATGTCCCGAGGGTGGTGAAAGTGTTTATTTAGAAAGCATGTAATAATTTGTTACCAACCAAAAAAAAAAAAAATTGTTTTAAAAAATGATTACTAAAGATCCTTTGTGCCCAATTTATGAAGTGAATGTGGAGAATGCATGTCATATCTTGTAGCGATGTCTATCTTCAAATGATATGTGGGGAGAATATATTATAAAAATTTTAAAAAAAAATTTAGTGGTGAGGATGATTTTCTTCAAATTGCAAGTAAGCCACTAGCAAAGTTTGAGAATGAAGAGTTTGAATTAATGACCACAATAACCATAAGGATTTGGCTCCATAGAAATACATTAGTATTTGGAGGAGATCTCTTACACCCGACACAATAAGGGTGAAGGAGGCTATAGAGGAATTTTAAGAGGCAGAACAAAAGGCAAAAAATAAGGAGGCACGTCAGCCAAATACAATTGTACCAATATGGATGGTTCCCTCACGTGGTTTGATCAAAATTAATTGAGATGCGGCCATTGAGAAGACAACAAAGAAGGTGGGTGGATATAATTGTTAGAAACCATAAGGGAAAGGACTTGGCAACCACATGCTCGTCCAAGTTGTATATAACTGACCCAACTGTTTACAGGCTTTTGTTGCATGGAAGGCAGTGAAATTTGGTAGAGATTGGGAATACCAAATATTATCTTGGAGGGTGATGCTTTGAAAATAGTAAATGCATTATGGAAGGAAGACCAATCTTGAAGCAGGTATGATAATTTGATTTACGATTCGAATATAATACTATATAGTCTTCAATCATGACACTAGATACATATTAGAATTGAAGCAAACATGGTAAGCCCATTATTTGGCAAAGGCGGCTCTTCAACAATCTTTCGAGCAAATATGGATGGAAGAATACCCTAATTTTATTATGATATTGTAACTTCATATAGCATCAAATTTTCACTAAAAAAAAAATCTGATAGTGTTGATGTGGCAGTCCCCACCAACCATTGGATCAATCATTATTAAAAAAAAAAAAAAAAAGAGAAATGCTAGATATTATAATTCTATCAAACATTTATCTAACAAGGTTGAAGCTTCCAACTAACCCTTGGATTAATCATTTCTAAATAAAGATAAATATCCAATAGTTGATTTGGAGTGCCAAACAATTATAGGATAAAACTATAGTATAGCATTACTCAAAATATAAAAATAAAAAAGAAAAAAGAAAAAGAAAAGAAATAAAGAAAGAGTAATGCTAAAAGTATGCAATTTCTATGAAGAATAATTAAGAAAATTGCAAAAAATATGCAATTTAATTGTTGCCCCGTTGGTTGGGTATAAAAGGAAGTAGCCATTGGTGACTAGATAGGGTTTTTATAATCCCCGCCAGTATATTAGCGTTGACATACTCTAATAATCACCTATTAGCACCGACTTTTGAAAGTGGACGCTGATATGTAATCATTAGTGTCCACTTTGCAGTCGCCCCTAATGACAGGATTTCTTGTAGTGCACATACCCCCTCAAACTACCACCCAATTGATAATGTCTCCTCCAAATTTTCAATTATGACAATATCCTCCCAAACTACCAAAACATTGTCAATATCCCCCTAAGGCTAGCAAAAAGATAAAAATACCCCGATGTTTTTCTCAATAAGACAAAAATACCCCTATAAATTCAAAAAATAAATAAATAAATATAATTGTTTTTAAACGAAAATTTTAATTTAAAAAGAAAGATTTTTTTTAAAAAAAAAATTATTTTTTAAACGAAATTTTTTAATTTTTTTTTGAAAACGATTTTTTTAAACGAATATTTTTTTTTAAATGATTTTTTTAAACCGAAATTTTTATTTAAAAGATTTTTTTTTTAAAAAAAAAAAAAAATTGTTTTAGAAAACGAAAATTTTTATTTTCTTAGACGAAAATTTTTATTTTCTTAAACGAAAATTGTTAATTTTTTTAAAACAGAAATTTTTATTTTAAAAAGTTATAAGTAAAAAAACAAAAAACAAAAATTTTCATTTTTATAACAAAAAAAAAATCGAAATTTTTAATTTTTTTCTTATGCAAAGGATTTTTTTTTTTTTAAAAAAAATTTAAATTTGCCACCCTTTGGATTTTATTTATTTATAGTTTTAGGTTTTTTTTTAGAAGTTTTAGTATTTTTGTTTTTATTTTACTAAGGGTAGTTTCGTCATTGGAGGGAATATTGACAATTTTTAGTAGTTTGAGGGGGGGGGGAGACATTGTCAATTAGGTGGTAGTTTAAGGGAGATATGTGGACTTTCCTTTATTTTTTATTTTTGTAAGATGCCACATATATATTAAATGAAGAGTTATTCATACTTACGTTGACGAATAGGTTGAGTTTGGATAAAACAAGACGCAATGTTTAAATTGAAAGATTGGGACTTGAAAACGTGATTTTTAAAAATACAGTAAAATGTTTAGCAAAATTGCAGTTTGACCTTTAAAATTATAATTTATCCTTTAAAATTGAGAATTTTCAAAAAAAAAATCATCATACCTCCGATTTGAAAAAGCAAAATTTTATGTTTTCAATTTTATTTTATTTTATTTTATTTTTTTATATATATATATAAAAAAAAAGACGCAATCTCAAACGATTTATTTTATGCGATTTGATTAAAAATCACATTTTTTTATCTATAAAATCGCAATACCAAAATCCACCCTTATTTTAGGAGAATAGGATACTGTTGGAGTTGGGACTATAAATATGTTATCTTTTGGCAAAGTCCCTTTATCATTTTTTCAATAAAATAATCGCTCGGCTTCCTATATTGTTTTTTTCTTCTCCTTAAATGAAGTCAAGAAAGAAGAACATCTTTCTTCTCTCTTTTTGCCTTCCACTACATCAATTTATACCCACTGAATCACTGATATACTTCATTTATTGGCTTCTTCCTAAATTAAAATTAGGAGAAACTTCATAAAGCTCCCCTGAACTTTCAGTCATTTTGACAAGTACCTCCTAAATTTTCAAAACTCTCATTTAAGCCCCATAAACTTTGGTTTACTCTCACTTTGGATCCTTTTAACCTTAAAGTCAAACAATTTGACTTTTTATACCAATTTTACCCTCAACCAAAACGATGTCGTTTTGGGCTGGGTAAGTGTTAGGACACAAAACGACGTAGTTTTGGGAGAGGGTAAAATGGGTATAAAAAGTCAAATTGTTTGACTTTAACGTTAAAAGGGTCCTAAGTGAGAACAAACCAAAATTTAGGGAGCTTAAGTGAGAGTTTTAAAAATTCAGGGGAGGTATGTCAGGGAGATTTTATGAAATTTCCCCTTAAAATTAAAATAATGTAGCACTTCTTTTTCGTACAAGTATTACTTTTTTGATAAAATAGTTTACCATGAATGTTTTTCTTTATCATATTATAGAGTAATATTTTAAAGGGGTTCACCTAATACAAGTACAAGGCATATGCCGTAAGAGCTCCTTTATCTAAGAGAATTATGATTTTGATTTAAACTAAAATTTTATTCTTGGCTTTTTTCATTTGACGATAAGGTTTTGAGATGTACCATATGTTTGGTTAAATAATAAATATAGCATTGCTCTAATTGGGTTCGTTAGGAAAGCTATTCCCCAATATGAGAATTCCTTGTAAAACATATATATACTATAAGGACTGAAATAGCGGCGGTTAACTGCTAACCATCTAAATTTCTAAGCGTTTTTTAAGGTGGTTAGAAAAAAGAAAAAAATCGCTAACCGTTTAGGGCGGAGCGATTAGCAATTTTAGGATTTGAAAAAACCGCTAATTGCTAACCGCCTATATATCTATGCATGAAACGACATCATATGTAGTAGGGTATTATTATATTACCGTAGAAATAATGTGGTTTTGGTTTTTTCTCTTTTTATTTTTATTTTTTTTTCCTTTTAAAACGCGGTTAGCGGAGGCAGTTATCCAATTTTACTAACTACCTAGGTAGTTGCGGTTAGCGATTTTAGCCAATAACCAATAACAATAACCGTATTTTCTCTTGTAATATAGATTCAAAACTTCAGCAATTTTTAGTTGGGATTGCTAGCAAATCCAATAAAATATGTGAGAGTTCTTTTGAGGCTCACCTGCTTTATATAGTTGGACAGGTTGTCGAAAACCTATTAGGAAATGTGAGTTCCATAAAAACTTTCTCATATTTATTACCAAAATTGTTAGCAATTCAAACTGCAAAATTATTAAAATCTCTAACCAAAACATACATTATTCCCACATCTTGGGAGTTGAACCTTTTGATTTTGGAAGGTACCTAGATTCTCCAAGATATGCTTGCAAAAAAATTTTGGCTCATACATTTAATTTGCTAATTGGTCTAAGAATCCTCCAATCTTTGACAGCTTGGTGACATTTATGGACATCGCTCATTATGTACAAATTTTGGTCTAAGATTCTAACTTTTGACCATAAAATAATTAATGGTCAATTTTTGTTAACAAATGAGTATCATATTCTTGGTTTTTGGTAGCCTAACAAGCAATCCCTACGGTGGCGGACAAAATTATATGCCATGTGGATTTCAATCTCGGCGTATAAAAAGATAATTACTTTTTTTACATTATAGTGTCCATCTCGCGTATATTTTCGCTGATTTGACATGCCTCATCCACCATTGAGCATTTCTCATGTAAAAAAGACTATAATATGACTTGCTTTTTATTTCAATGGGAGAATATGACATTAATATAGAAATTATATGTGAAAAATTTAGAAATGTGGCGAAAGTCTACATATCCCCTCAAACTACTACCCAATTGATAATATTTTTTTCAAACTTTCAATTGTGACGGTGTCCTCTTCATACTACCAAAAATTGTCAATGTCTCTTAATGACGAAACTAACCTTAGTAATAATTTTTTTTTTTAAAAAAAAAGGGAGTGGGAATTTTTAAAAAAATTCCCAAACTTTTCTTTTTACGAATTTATAGGAACATTTATGTCTTTTTGACAAATATTTAGGTTTTTTTTTTTTTTTTTTTTAATATTTAGGGTTTCTTTTTTTTTTTAGTTGGCCTTAGGGTGCACATGCATTATCAATTTTTTTTATAGTTTAAGAAGGGGACATTGTCAAGTAAGTGGTAGTTTGATGGGATGTATATGGACTTTTCCCAAAAAATTATTGATTAATTAGGCACATGATCCAGCTTGATTACATTATTATAATTTTTTTTTTTTTTTTGGTATACTTGTAGATATTAAAACTTAATGAAAAAGAGTCATATTAAACTGTTTTGGTCATATTAATCATTCAAAAATATATCCGGATGGGCTTTTCCAGACTTCATGATATATGCTTTCCAATAATTTCTTCACTCATTATTGAAGCAAACAAGATGGAACCAAAGATTGGATTCTCATTTGACAATTTGCTGAAAAAGAATGGTGACAATTATTTTAAATATATTTATATATTTAAATTTTTAGTATCAATAAATAAATCTTGGACTATCACATGCATGCAGTCGACTTCGCCAGTTGTGAATGATTTAATATAACATGGTCTAAGATCCTGGATGAGTAAGGCGGCACCATTGAAATTATTCTGTCTTTAGGACTAATTGTTGGAGGTTGGAAGAGCACACTATTAAATGTGTGTGGGACATGTTACATGCCTCAGTGGGGAACCATAGGAATAAAAATCTTTGTATTTTGATCTTCAAAATGACTGCAATCTTTGTTGCTTAGTATGGATAGTGATGTACATGTTGTGGGCATCTTACTTCCATCAATCGGGGTTGGTAATTTCTGTTCGTGTGTCGGATCTGAATCGTATCGAGACATGGGTATAAAATTATATATTGTTAATCCTAATTTGACCCATTTAGTTAACGAGTTTGACTTTTCAAACTTAACCTCCGAATTTCGTGTTAAGTTCTTGTCGAGTTAGTGGGTCGTGTAAAAAATTGTTAACCCCACAACTAGGAGTAGCAATTTGTGTTCGGGTTTTAGGTTTGAGTCTTATCAAAGTATGAGTATAAAATTATATAGGTTAACATTAACTCAACCTGTTTAATTAGACGGGTTTGACCTCTCAACTCTAGCCCGTTAATCTTGTATTAGGTTCGTGTAAAAAATTGTCAGCCCTAGATGTCACGTGTCGGATTCAGGTCATGTTAATGCATGAATATAAGACTATATTGATTAATCCTAAACCGATCCATTTAATTGAAACGGACATTACCTCAACTTTAACCTGCTAGTTTCATGTTGGATTTACGTCAAGATCTGGGTCCCACCCTCAACCCCTCAACAAGAAGTGAATATAAGACCTGTGACCTGTCCCAGTCTCACCTTATCCGCTTACAACCAGAGCCACCATCCAAGGCCAGTTTTAATAATGCATGCATGATTCTTGTTCATTTTCATTTTGAGTACGTGGCAGTTTGTTTTCCGAACAGGTCTTCCTGCGGAGGTAATTAAGATCATCAAGTAATATATGAAGTAATTAACTTGGGATTTCTCTTTGTAATTATACGAGATGCTTGGAATTTTTTAACCCATTAACTGAAAAACACCATTAAAAAACATAGGATAAAGAGAATTTAACAGAAGAACACCATGAGAAATCGTAGCGTTTCTATGAATAACTCCCTTATCCAACATGCCCTAGCCTAGGCAGCTGGCTAGTGCGTGTTTGGTTATTAAGATTTTTATGTATATCCAAAATTATGAATTATTTAGAGTTTAAGCTCACAAAATCAGAATTTTGGAGATTCACATTATTCTTGCTCAGATTTATTTAGGAATTTATATCATATTTTTATTTTAGACAACATTATATTTAGAAATATGAGTTTGGTTTGGTGCAATAACTTCATATATTTTAGACAAAGACAACATAATATTATATTTAAAAATTATACAAAATAATAAAATGACTTACAGATTAAGGATGCGTTTGGCATTGCAATTTCATAGACAAAAAAAAGTTAGGCTTAATTTTTTGTTTTTATTTCAGACACTACTAACTTTATTCCCATAGCTTTTTGAAGAAGAATCAATAGAGATAGTCAAGATTATACTCAAGTTCATATTCCATTATTCCTAGTTTTCTTTCTACCTTTTGAACGTCCTCCTTTTGCACATAGCCTTCAGGGGTTGTCAATGTACTCAATTTTGACACGCAAACTGCTCCTTTTATAAAATTCAAAGCGACTGAAATACTCTAGAGAATTTAACAAGCAAATACTTTCAACCTAATTAAAATTAAAGAAAATGTACTACTAGATAAAGTTGTGAAAAAAAAAAAAAATTGGGAGAGATGGGGCTTATGTTGCATGCACATAGGATTGTAAACAAATAGATCTAACCGCTCACAAATAAGTATGGGCTTGAATCAGTCTCTGTTTGTTAATAAATGAGCTATATCTGTATAAATTCGGTTCGACTCGTATAAGTTTATTTTTATTATTTTTTATGGCATTAGTTCAATTTTTTAATGAGAACATTTCAGTAAAATAAATTTCTCTTTTTAATATGATAGATATAGCTTAAATTATTGTTACTATGAGTCTTGATATACATGTGTGTTTGTGTGAACATGAGTGTATGTATATATATATATATATAATACACACACATATATATATGTGTGTTCGCGCACGCACGTACGTACTATAAAAACATACATATAAACTTGAGATGAGCCAAGCTTTGATAGATTATTTAGCTCAGTAACCAAAATAAGATAAAATGAACTGAACTTGAACATTCAATACTCGGCTTGACTTGGCTCAGTCTATAAGGAGTCTTTTTTAAGTTTAGGGTTTTCTTTTCTTTTCCAAATAGGATTAGGTTTTGAGTCCAAATTAGTTTAGGATTTTATTTTTAAGAAAATTACAATTTGTGACAAAAATACCTCTAAGGAGTGTGCAGCCAGGGTTTTTGCTCTCTCTCTCTCTCTCTCTCTATATATATATATATATATATAGTGAGCATTAACGCATGTAACATTAACTTGCTGATAAAATGTAGCATAATTTAAATAAAAATGTTTAACAAAAAGTTCTCATGAAATTGATGTGCACATGCATATATGCAGCTATATTGAAATTAATAAAGCTTTGAAAAAAAAAAAAAAATCCTTTCAACACTAAGACTATTAGTAAAACTAGAATAATAATAATAATGCTACCCACATACGCACACTCTCACACTTTTTATTTTTTATCAAAAAAATTCAATAATAATTTTAAAAATCACGTCTAAACATATAAAAATAAGAGTGTAAGCGTAAAATTATATGTAGTATTATTCATAAAATTGATTAACATAATAGTAATTACATTTGATTCATATTGTTGAGATGTTACATCCAATAAAAAAAAAATCAAAAATCAAAAATCAAAGATTGGTTCATGAAAAGTGTGTACAATTGAGTGGCCATGCATGTCAGCCGCGTTTTTCCCTTTTAATACCCAAACCAAACCAAACCCCAAAAAAAAAAAGAAAAAAAGAAGGTGGTAAAAAGAGTGCAGACAAAAGAAGAGTGTTCCAGCTTCGTCAAGAAATGCATGTTTTCCATGTAAAAAAAAGAAAGATTAAAAGGTTGTTGTTAGTCATTGTCACCCCACCACGTACCCCCGTCCATATCCAACCGATCGAGAGCCTTGACAACCCGCCCATTCCCCTTTCCAACTCAAATATCAAAATCACCAACAAAAAATGTCAACATTTTCTCATTATAACTCACAACTCAAACACTTTCCACCTCCTTTTTCCCACTTTTTCCCAACACAAAATCTCCGGCATCTTTTTTTCTTTTACCTTTTTTTTTTTTTCCTTCTTTTTTCTTCTTTTTCACACAAACCTATCCACTAACACAGTCTTCCTACTTCCTTCCTCCCTTCTTCCCTCCCAGAATGGCATTAAAAGAGAGTTTTATTTATTTATTTTTTTTAGAGATAATTTTATCATTTTTGATCCCGGATGTGTATTTTTTTGAAACGCCAAACATGTCGCATCAAAAAATAGATTTGGCCATGTGCTTCCCAGGTGGTCACAAAAAAGCCTAAGCTAGCTAGCAAGTTCATTTTCGACCAAGTACCACCAACCACCTCAATGATAATTGATATTTGTAATGTAACACAAAAGATGTCCCATGATATGTCCAACCCATCACATGTAAAATTAATTAATATGCTTATTTATGGATCACATTCTTCATTATTCCAACAAAAAAACAACACAAATATATTATATATATTTATATAAAAACATGTTTAAATTGGATGCCAAGTTTTTCCCTATAGACTATAGTTCTCCTCTTCACTCAGAAGCTCACCAAAATCATTTCAAGCTCTAAACTTTCTGCACCATAAATAACACAAAGGGCAATAAAAAAAAATAAAAAGGAAAAAAAAAAACCCTAAAACCTTCTCATTTCTCTATCGTACTATCATCTTTCTCGTCGTTTCCTTTTCCTTCCTTACAACTCTCCTCCTCCGGAAACTCACAGCCTTGCTTGGGGCTCTCCAATGCCCGCTTCTCCTGCTCCTCCTCTTCCACTTCATCCGCATTCTTCGCACGCCTCTCCGCCCTCACCTTCAACGCATCCAACAACTCCCTCGCCGCCTTCTCCTTATCCCTCCGGTTTTTTATCAGCACCTCGCTGACATCCGCTGGCGTCATCTCCGCCTTGTCAACGACGTCCTCCAACTCCTTCAACACCGCGCCATCCAAATCATCCTCATCGATCCCCAGGTAATTCTTCAGCAGAATCTTCAACGCCGGGAACGAACAGTAGCTCATGTATATATGCATATCCATCCTCCCGCTCCTCAGCAATGCCGGATCCAGCTTCTCAATGTGGTTCGTGGTGAACACGAAAATCCTCTCGCTCCCGCAGCACGACCATAACCCGTCTGTAAAATTTAACAACCCGGAAAGCGTTATCGTATTGTTCCCGCCGGCGCCGTCCTCGCCGGAGACACACCCACCTCGCATTTCAGCCACGTCGTAGTAAGTATTACTACTGTTCTTCCTGTTGGTCAAATTCAGAGAACAATCAATGTCTTCAATGACAATTATAGACTTGGAGCTCGTCTTCATCAGCAGCTTCCTCAGCTCCGAATTTGTGTGCACCTCCGTCAGCTCCAGGTCGTATATATCGTAACCGAGATAGTTTGCCATGGCAGCGATCATGCTTGATTTTCCGGTCCCCGGAGGCCCATATAGCAGGTACCCTCTCTTCCAGGCCCGGCCGGTTTTCTGGTAGAATCCTTGACCGTTGGCGAAATCCACGAGATCCTTCAGGATCTCGTCCTTCTTGACGGGGTCCATGGCTAACGTCTCAAATGTGCTCGGATGCTTAAACGGTACGGACTCCCATGGATGTCCTCTGGAGTCCAAGGATCCGCCTCTTGAGTTCGTGTAGAGAAGGCGGTCTTGGTTCTTTCTCCGCATTTCGTTGGCCTTTTCCATTATGTAATCCAAATACGAATCGAGAATCAGCTTTTTGTCGCGCTTCTTGATTCGGAGAGTGAAGCCTCGTTTTTCTTCCGGTAGAGGGCGCCACGAGAAAGTCTGTGATTGCCTCTGGGTGACGATGTGTTCCCAGATGACGGTGACGCCGTTGTAGGAGTCGACGATGCAGTCATTGTTGGAGAGGCCAAAGGTGATGGCGCTGGAGTTGAGCGCGCGGGTGAGGCTGAGACGGCTGCCTGTGATGGAGAGGGAGGAGCTCAGATAGAGCTGGACGGCGTTGTAGAGCTCGTTGGTGTTGACGCCGTCGATCTCCGTGATGTCGAAGTAGCAGTAGGAGGAGAACCAGTTGGAGATCCGGTTTAAGAGCTTGAAAGTGGCGAACCGGAGCTCCGGCGGGAATACCACTTGCAGGAGCGTTTGGCAGAAGGCCAAAACTCCCAGAAGGGAGGCCAAAGAGGTCCAATACTCTTTCATTTCTTTTTCTTTTGGTACTGAGACTTGAGAGAGATGATGGGTGTTGCTCAATTTATAGAGAATGTGAAACTAGTGGGCTTTGGAATTCTTCTGGGAAATTTGTCGACAGAGGAGAGAGAGAGAAAGAGAGAGAGGGTTGGGAATAAAGCATAGGGGGGGAAAGCTTAAAAAGGGGGAAAGAGGGAAAAAAACAAAAAGGGATTTTGGATTTATGAGTTGCGAAGAGATGAGAGTGCAGAGATGGGGCCTATTTACAGAGGTTTTTGTTGGAGCTTTATTGAGTTTTTTCCTGTGCACTATTATGGAGGATTTGAATATAAGTCGGTTGCTACTTGGAAGGATGGACAGGGAGGGGGGCGGAGAGAGTGAAAGGCGAGAGAGAGAGAAAGAGAGATGATGATGATGATAATTTCAAGATGTTCAGAAAGGGACAATGAATATTGAATTGGGTTAAAAAAGAGAGAGAGAGACAGACTGTGTGTGTGAAGGCTTCACTGCTGTCCTGAGTGGTGCAGTCGTGCAGAGGCTGCAAACGAATAGAGTCCAAGGAGAATCAGTTGAGTGAAATTATATACAAAATATATACAAATACAGCGTCAACAATTTGGAGAAGCTGACAGGGATTTGTCATGTGAATTTTTGCAGGTTTTTTTTATTATTTAAAAAAAAATAAAAATTACAAACTCAGACAGACAAATTAATAATAATATTTAATAATAATAATAATGGGCAAGCAAAGATGGAAGCTGTCGTGGGTCCCATTCATCTATATTCATCCATCTTTTGGGCTTCTTGTCAGATCGACGTATGCTTCTACGATTTCAAGTTTCCTTTTTTTCTCAGAAATAGAGATAGATTGCAACTGGATCGCTATTCGCCAAGTTGCGTGATTTAGTTGAAAAAAAAAAAAAAAAAAAAAAAAATCTTACCACACTCAGAATCCTGTTTTACTAATCAATTTTATATATATCTCTAATGACAACTTCTTACCATTCTTTCTCCTACAACTTCTTTAATGATTTAAGTACATCATTAGATTTATAGGATTTACACCCTCACCCATGTAAATCTTATAAACCTGATGATTGATTTTTTTAAAAAAATAATAATTAGATGGAAGAAAGACAAAAAAAAAAAAATGACCTACATGAATTCTTTGGGTGCTTTAATTTTGGAGAATTGACCTTTGTTGGAGGCCTTTTTATGAGGTCTAAAGCTGGGTTAAGGAACTTTTCTTCCAAAAACATTTAAAAAGTATAAGAATTGAGTAATACTATAAGTCCGTTGAATTTGATATGTGATTTATTGATTTGATTTATTAGTAATTTTAAAAGTCACATCACATTTGAGATGACTCTAGAAAAACTTATAGCATTACTCATAAAGATTTATAGCATTCGGACAGCTTAAAATTTATTTAGGTAAATAAATCTCACGCGAGCTCTATATTAATGTGCTACCTAAAATATTCAAATTATATATTGATGATCCCAATCCTATTTCAAGTCGTAGCTAGTAATTTAGACGGTTAATATGAAAAATTTCATTCAAGATTTATTTGTCTAATTAAATTTTAGGCTATTCAAAAACTTATCGGTGAATTTTATATAAAATTGTTTAGGGAAGGAAAACTTCATTTACTCCATTCCAAAGCTTAAAACCTCTCAATTTAGTGTATCGAACTTTTAATTTTTTTTTAATATTCTTAATCCGTTCGGATTTTCTGTTAAATCCCAACAAAATTCTCAAAATACATATTTATTAGAAAAAATATTTAAAATTTATTGTAAAGATTGAGGCATGGATATTTTTGTAAATACTATTAAATTAGAACTAATTCCTTAATCATTGCATTTTTTTTTCTTAAAACAAATAGGAGTATTTTGGAAAAAAGTTAATGGACCGGCGATATTACAAATAATTAAAAAAATGATACACTAAATCGATAGAAATTGAACTTAAAAAAAAAAAATTCAATATTTTGTATTTATCTAAATTATTAGTAATTGGAGCCAATAATTGATTTGATGCTGAGCTTAGATGTGAGGGGAAAATGATCATCTTCATTTCAAATCCCTTTTATTAGACTATTTTCTCTTGTTAATGCATTTATAAGGATAAAATCGTCCAAATTTTGTTGAGATTAAATTTTTTAGACAATATTAACCTTCTAAATACACTAAAAGATTTAAAATGAAAAAATCCTTTACCGAGGTGAGGCTCGTAGAGGTAGAAGTCATCAATGTGGAGGTTTGTTATGATGGTCTGTGTGCAACACAAGGCCGCTGTGACTTGTGAGACGTCTGAGGCAGACCACTTAATTGCGCCTTATTTTTAGTATTAATTTCTCTGAAGCCAAATCCCAAATCCCAAATAAGTAGTTTTATAATAAGGGGGCAGGTATTTATGATGATGATGATGATTAATAAAGAGGCACAACCACTACAGCATTGAATAAGATGCTACTGCCCTCATCACCTAAAAAAAAAAAAAAGAAAGAAAAAAAATATGCTAATTAAAAAGAGTACAAAAAGAGATGGTCGTAGATAATGAGCATGCTAGACCACGTAAATTTGCGTGGACTAATTATCTAATTAAATAAAGGGTTAGAGAACATATACTATTTGGATCATATTTGGGCAGTCCACACGTGCATTATCAATAACTCTACTTTAACTTAAAAAATAGGAAAATTTTCAATTTAAACCCTTGAATTATTGCGTATTTTGACAAATTTCTCTAAATTTTAAAATTTTTCAATTTGAACTTTTTAACTTTTAATTGCAGTTAATTTGAACATCTTTGCCAGATTTTAAATGTTAAATGTGAGACAATGGCGTTTATACCCCTAACTTTTTTATAAAATTTCAAATTTATCCTTAATTCTATTTTTTTAAAAAAATAAAAATCAGAGATATTTTAGTCTTTTTAGGTATCGCCGTTAGAAGTTAACAGCTAAATCTGATAGAGTGGTTCAAATTGACTACAATTGAAAGTTCAGAGATTCAAATTGAAAGGTTTTGAAGTTTGAGGGCCTGTCAGAACGTATAATAATTCAAGAGTTTAAAGTGAAGTTTCTCCTAAAAAATATTTACACAATTTTATTTTTCGGATCAGTAAAAAAATGCTGAGCATTGTTAAAAAAAAAAAATTAATGAAATTCTAAACAGAAGAACAGAGAAAGTCCTTATAATAATAATAATAATAATAATAAATAAATAAATAAATAAAAGTCTAAAACCAGCAACAGGTGATCCCTAGGTGAAAAGGGGTAAGTAAAAGGAAAAAAAAAAAAAAATTAGTCCCTAAATTGTTATTAGGGTCGGTTTAATAGTAAGGTAAATTAGGCCTATGTCTAAGATCATTCACATTAAACTCTCAATACTTTAGTTAAAATTTACTAAAACACTCACATTTTTAAGTTTAAGTTGTTTAACTAGCAAACTTTCCGAAACGATCACACAATAAACTCTCTAAAGAGGGGGATAATGGGAAAATGAATATAAAAATAAGATAGGAAGGAAGATTGTTTATCCAAATATAAAGTACAAATATGATCAGACTTATAAATAGAGAATGAGAAGAGAGGTTGATAAATGAAGGTTTATGTGAATTTTAACCAAAATTTGTCAGAACATCATATTTGGAGAGGTCATTGGGGATGCTGGCCCATAATTTATAAAAGGTCTCCTAAAATAAAGACATACGCTATCATATTAATTGATTGCTCATATGAGCTTTTTTAAGGAAGAGTAATAATTCACATTGGAAATGCTCATCTATTATTGATGATATTGTAATTGTTGAACGTTGTAATCAAGTTTTATCTCATCAATGAATAGAATGCGTAACATAATATATAATAATTTAAAGGGTAAACTTCACTTTGGTCTCTCGAACTTTCACTCGATTTTACAAACTTCCTCTGAACTTTCAAATCTCTCATTTTAGACCCTTGAACTTTCAATTACTCTCAATGTGGACTCCTCCGTTAGATTTTAAACGTTACATGACGTTTATACCCCTGACTTTTGTATAAAATTTTAACTTCCAAAAAGTTTTTTTTATTTAAAAAAAAGAAAAAGAAAATTAAGGACATTTTGATATTTTTTTTTTGTATTTTTAACTGCTAAAATTAACGAAATGGTTCTAATTGAAAGTAATTGAAAGTTCAGGAATCAAAAATGAAAAATTTAAAAATTTAGAGGAAATTTATAAAATTAGGTGAAATTTCAGGGGATTAAAATAAAATTTCTTCTAACTTAAATAATATCAGGGGATGATAATGATGAGTATCAATGTCTATCCTCTCGTCGGGTCTCATGGTTTCTTTTCAATTGTTGGCTTCTTTTGTTTGGTTCTCAGAAGTGACTATTTAGTAGACAGAGAGAGAGAGAGAGAGAGAGAGAGAGAGAAATAGCTCAAAGGCTCTTTGCCCCAAGCCCTTTATTTGCACAGTTTTCTTTTTTTTGGGTAATAACATTCATTCCATCCATTCAAAATAGATTACAACATTGAAACAAAATACAAGTTAATCTGATAATTAAAACATGACAGACTGGTGAATTGGTAGGAGATAAGAAAGGAGAAAGGTACTAGCGAATGTAGTCGATTAAAGTCGTAGCGTTCAATGATGGATAAAATCATCTTGAATAAGAAAACTCTTAAAAACTTAAATCTTGACAAGTTTCTAAAGAAAAACAGTAGAAAGAGGGTTTCCTTCACAGAGACAGAGTCTGAGGCCCAACCGATTTGGGTTATTTTTAAAAACTCAATATAGACAGACCACTAACACTTCTATAAATTAGAAGGAGACCCAAAAAAATACCCTACACGGACACAAAGTCTGAAGCGTTCAAGTTAAACAGAAAGCAACACAACAACAAAATAGAATTAAAATACAAGACAGAAAGCAGGAAAAAAAAAAATCTAAGTTCAAAAAACAGCAACACACAAGGCGGAGGCGCAAAGGACCTACCGCCAGGGGATGGTGGGGAATGCCAAAATAATTATAATCTTTTGAATGAATTGCACAGTTTTATTCATTTATGATATATATATATATATAAATTTTTTTTTAAAAAAAATAATAATTATAATCTTTTGAATAAAATTTAAAGTATAAAATAAAATATATACCTTAAAATTTAAATTTAATTAAACACCTTCTTTTAAGAGAATCCTTCTCTGACTCTTCTTCCATGATTTGGGTCACCTGCATGCTCAAAAACTCAACCCGCACGTAAAGGCAACCTCTCACTCTCTCCCTCTGCGGTATGGCCGTACAAATTCGATCCTCACGTAACCACAATATATATATATATATATTACAAATATATAAATAAATATAGACAGAATATATCGGACGATTGACCGTACAAGTGTCTGCCCAGGTAAATCAAAGAAAACAATAGTAACGATAAAAGTGTGTCATGAGTTGCAGGCCACTTGGTCCTTTTGCTTCTGCATATATGCTGCACGGCACGTATATTCAGTCGTCGCATGGTCATGGTGATGGTGAAAAATGAATAATCGGTAATTAAAAATAATAATAAAAAAGTCTTTATTTTTCACGCAAATACTTCAAATATTCACATCATTGGAGAGAGAGATAGAGACTGTGCGTGTGTATGACTATACAGGCTATGGATGGTGGAAAGATAAGAGAGTAGTAGAGTAGAGTACTAGAGTAGAGAGCATATCTGACAACTCAATAATTTTCCCGAGAAAATTATCATTTTCATCATCATAATCATATGTCAGCGTTAAAAGATATTTAAGGCACCATTTTGTACGGACCACAGTTTCTTTTCCTTTCCCTCATGAATGACGTTAATTAATTAATTAATAGATGATTTTAAGAATATTTAAATCAGTAGTAGTAGTCCCAACCACCCAACTTTCCTCAAATCTCCGCGTATGATGCCATCAAGCACTCATTGCCCAACCCAACTAACAATTTGGCTGTCCAAATGTGCTGGGATTGGTGGGAATAGTTTTAATATTTTTTTAATTAAATTAGTCATATTTAAAAAAAAAAAGAAAAAAAAAAACTAAAAATTAATTGTCAATGTCACGTCAGCATTA